>NW_017535385.1:107909-116886 GCF_001853355.1 Bactrocera latifrons
ATGACATGTACCAAATATGGGTGAAATCGGTTCACAACCACGCCTGAAATCTCGATTATCACTTTATCATGCGAGAGTATAAAATGTTCGGTGACATCCGAACTTAGCCCTTCCTTACTTGTTAAAATTGTGTTATATGGGTAGTAGGTTGTGGTTATAGTCCGAGTTCGTCCAATATCGCACTGTGACATAGGAATATGAGAAAAATGCTATGCGGTAGGTCGGGTCCAGAGACATGTGTTTTCACCTAAAAATGTGCGGCACTACGTTCATCGTCCCTTTCAGACCCGGGCTCCATTAAAGTACTGTCATACGAACTCGGTGGTAAAATTTAATGTCTCTGGCGTAATTAGGTATTGATTTTTCGCGCTTTGAGTAGGATTGAGCAGTACCGATATATGGAGAGTGAGCGGGGTTATGTTCCGATTTCATTCATTGCACTCTGTCGGTAGGAGTTCATATGACTTGTTGTTACTTTAGTGATTTAGGCGATATGTTCTTATCACAGGGCGCGCCACCCCCACTTTTTCAAAATTTGTTAAGAAGCTCTTGCTGATGCGATCCCCTTTTCCAAATTACAGTTTTATATCTTCATTTTGTGCGTAGTTATGCCACTTTATATGCTTTCGGTTGATGGCGATTTGTGGGCGTGGCATTGTTCCGATCACGCCCATCTACGAACTCGAAATCTTTTACTAAGAAACCCGCCTACCAAGTTTAATCAAGATATCTTAATTTTTACTCAAGTTACAGCTTGCACGAACGGACGGAAGGACGTAAGGTTGGAAGGACGGACAGACATACCGTCGACATACATACCCGGATTTCTACTCACCATTTATATTTGTGTATAGCTATCTCGCTTAGTTTTAGGTGATACCACCAACCGTTAGGTGAACAAAAATATTATACCATGTAGCAACATATTGCAAGAGTATAAAAATAATATTTGGGGTAAAATGTGTGGATTCTTGTTCTTGAAATAGTCATAGTTCTTGTTCTTAGATAACCGAAATGATATACGATGTCGCGTATATATCATTACTTGTCGAGTATTCCTTTTACCCGCTTACTCTTGGTTACTCGCCCGGAGTCTACCGAGAGCTGAAGGTGCAAACAACTAAACATACTCAATAAATTACTTTCAGTGAGAATTATGCGTTTACGAAGACTCTACAATACTTTTTAGAAAAGCAGGCATCAGAAAATCATTCAAGGTTTTTTGTTTTTACCAAAACACAAATCTTCTTTAGTTCCACAGAAACATTATAAACTTACTTGGAGTTGAAGTAGATATGTTCTTAAAACGAATGTTCTTACCTAAAAAGAAAGAAAGAAAAATATCATTAACATATTGACTTTCATTACTTATAAGTAAGATTTTAGAACGAATTTAAGATGCAATAAACAATCTGTAAAATAACCGCGTGGCTTTGCTTCAACTCTTCCAAAGCCCCGGGCACAAATAAGCGAGTTTAGTACTTCCATAAAAACGCGCAGCAAAACTGTAAACTTCACAAGTACTCCTCGTAAAACAAAGCATTAAACCGTAATTAACGCAACAGGTGACACGCCACGTGACATAGAACCGAGCAAAAGCCCACAGAGGCACAAATGGTCGGCGCCGCAACTTTTACTAACAACAATTAAACTAACAGCAACAAAAACACAAGTAATTAAACTGAGGCGGCCACATGTGTCTATTTTTACAACAAATTAAGTAGAAGCGAAATAATACGCAACCAACAACACCAATAGCTACACAAAGAGAAAACTATGAATATTTTTATGTGAATTTTATGCGAGCATTTGGAGAAAAAAGAAATCCATTCATTTGACATAATTATGCGAAAGTAAACTAAATGGGCATAAATGGCAACGAGAATAAAAACAAACAACAAATGAATAGAGAACGCGAAGACGACAACAATGTTCGCTGAAAGCCAACAAAACGCTGTGGAAATCAAGCAAATTGATTATGAATAAAAGGCGCGATGATAAAAGCGCTCGTAAAGAGCTTAAATTGCGGCAAAAATAATAAGTAGAAGTCAAAGAAAATAACAACAAAAGAGAAAAGGAAAAAGTCAAAACAAACACAAGTAAACACGATGGCATTCTCATATTTTTCGCATTATTCACTAGCGTTAGAAAAATTTTCTATTTTTTTTTTTTCTTGTTTTTTTTTTTGCGCTTTTGTTAGCAGACTTGTTTGGCATGAAAATATTTGTGTTTTGTGTTTTGCGTTTGCAGGCAGCACTAACCCAGTGTAGTGTGAACAAACGAAGCTGATTTTGGCGTCGAAAGCGCAGATTTCGTGATACACGGCGCCACAGCCGCAGTGCGCATGCGCATGTATGGCGGCACGGCACTCCATTAATTGCATATGAAACTATCGGTAAGGCACTGAGACAACGGTGAAATGGTCTAATAGCAGTGATTTAAGACCGCAAGCGTCGGAAACATACAACAACAAAATGGATTTGAAATGTCGCTGCTCGCTGTGCGGCTGAGTGTGAAAGGCAGCCATAAAATCAAGTAAATATTCAAAAATTAAATAGTAATTAGTCAGCATTAATTACTAGAAAAGAATGATTTTCAGCATTTTCGTGAGAAAATTAGAGGAAGGCAATACGAGAGGGGAATAACAGATCGCTTAATTACACAAATAGTTTAGTTGCAATGACACGCCAATAGAAAGCGGAGCGAGTCAGCAGACGTGGTTCCACTAATTCTATTTACGGTTATAGAAATTTTAACTTAAAGTCGATTAGTGTACACAAAACCGATCAGCGTGTACGGCAGAATGCCTAGTTAAACTAGTGAAAACGTTATTTTAGTTGCTAGGAAAAGATAGAAGAAACAAGTGACTTTAGAGTGTAAAGTCAATAACATCACCCGAACCTCCAAAAAATATGGAGTTTTCTATAAATCTCAACAAAGCTGCACGCAATGTCGCTGTTCCGTTATCTTCTTCTGCTTTCTTTATTGGCGTAGACACCATTTACGCTGTTAGAACATAATTAACAGCACACCCGACGTTCTTCCTCTCCGCTGTTTGGCGCCAATTAGAGATATGTACCAAATGTAGCCTGCTCTTTCCCTATCCGGTCCTTCCATCGGAGTGGGGCTTCCTCTGCTCTGCCGGCGAGTAGTTCGTCGAATACTCTCAGAGCTGGAGTGTTTCATCCAGTTAACTCTCTTAATTCGCTGTGCTATGTCAATGTCGTCGTATATCTCGTACAGCTCATCGCACTATTGACTGCTGTATTCGCCGTAGCCAATGCGCAGAGGCCCACAAATCTTCCGCATAACCCTGTTCTCGAAAATTGTCATCGTTCGTACATCGGCACCATACAGCAGGATGATAAGCCCGACGACTGGAATTTAAGAGTGCCCTGCCCAATATACAAAAACGAGACCCCACAATCTGGGCCAACTACCGTGGGATAAGCCTCCTCAACATCGCATATAAGATTCTATCGTCGGTACTGTATTAAAGATTAAAGCCCACCGTCAACAAACTGATTGGACCTTGTCAGTTTGACTTCAGGTCTGGAAAATCAACAACTGACCAGACATTCACCATGTGCCAAATCTTGGAAAAGATCAGTGAAAAGWGGATCGACACACATCACCTCTTCTTCCTTGAGGGATACCAAAAGCTCCATTCGAGTCGGGAAGGACCTCTCCAAGACGTTTGATACCAAATGAGGTTTCAGAAAAAGCGACTCCCTATCGTGTGACTTCTTCATCCTACTTCTGGAAAAAAAAATTCTAGCTGCAGAGCCGTGCTTTCTTTGATTAATGATTTTTCAGAGAACATCAAACTTCTAAAAATAACAATAAAAAGTATACAGCAAGCTTACTAATACATAATTATACAAAATCGATGATAAATTACAATGTAAAGAAAAAAATAAAAATAAATTATAAAAATAAATATTCAAGTGAAAAGATAAAAATAAACAAGAATATGACACAAAAATTTAATTTTAAAAGTCAAATGGCAAAACTGCCAACACACGACAACAACATCAATTACTCGTAAATAGCAGTACGGTGGGATAAGAAAAAATCAAATCGTGAATCATCGGCACTTAGCACCAAAACGCGTCAGAGCCACAGAGCTGCTGGGATTGCGGTCAGCAATTGAGTTACAGCTGGAAGAGCTGAGAAACGTAGAGGGCAGGGAAGAAAGAAATGATGTATACAGCTGTATTTTGCGACTGACATCATTGACAGTTGTTTTGTGTCGTCTTCGTATGAAAATGAAAATTAAAAGATTTTTACAAAAGTTTACAGAGAAAAAATAACCGATGGCGATGTAAACTCCAATGACCTCAAAGCGCAGACAATGCCAAGCAAGTGGTGACAAATGAAGTTCAATTTTGGCCAATTTTAAAATTTTCTTATTTTTGTTTTTCTTTGTTTTTCATTAATTTTTTTTTTTTTGTGTTTTAAAATTTTTTTTTGTTGTTTTTTAAACTTTTTGTTGTCGTTTTTGAATTTTTTGTTTTTGAATTTTTTTTTTGTTGTTTTATATTTTTGTTGCATATATTTTTTGAACAACTTTTCTTAATGGAAACTTCCGACTGGCGTCTGACATAAATATATTTAACTTGTGCGCGGTGTGGCCACTTTTTTGGAGACTGCCATATTTTTAGCTCGGATACACGCGCTGTGATCGCTCGCCTCGCGCTGGACCGTGAGTGATGAGCGCGAGTGTTCATGAACTTGAAAACACACACAACCTCACACATAAATGCATATGTATGAATTCGTGTGTTTACTCAGAAAAATATTGTACACAACAACAACAACTACATAAAGCATGAACATAGTGAAAGTAAACCAGCGATATTAGAGCTCATTCGTGAAAATGCTTACTGAATTATTAGAATTTCGAAACTTTTTCAAACTTTAAAGAATTTTCCAACCGATTTTAGACTTTTGCATCAGCGAACTGGAATCCCCGCTGCGCGTGCCAATAATTTTGGCATTTATTTCTTGGAGCATTCGGGCATGGCAGCGGCGGCGGGCTGGCGCAGCTGAACTAAAGATCATAGAAAAATATATTGTGTACACAAAAATAAAAACAATAACTGTAGACTGCTTTGTCTTATTGCCAAATGTATAAAATTTAATAATTCTATTTCATCAAACGTTATTTGGCATTTCGTAAAACAAAATGTTGGCTTTGTTTTTCTGCTTGCAGTCAGAAGAGATTTCAGCTGATTTTCCTTTGAAATTATTTAATACATATTTTTATGATTTCGCAAGTTTATGACGGCAATGTCGCAACTAACGGCAAAATATAATTTATGTTCGTGGTTTTCACCAACACAAATGCACTTTACACACACACACACAACATGAATAGCTTTTGCTGATTCGCTTTTGCGTTGGAATTTCGTTGGCAAATGGAGAGTAAAGAGAATGCGAAATGCGAAAAAACGAGGCTAAAATTATTTCAAATATTTGCACACTGCTGTACTTACAGCCGGGATAAAATTAAATTACGCTCCAAGTGAAATGCCGCTTATGGAAAGGCCAACGGCGCTTTGTGGCGCGGGAAACTTTCGGCGCGTCGAGCAGCAAAAGGAAATTATAGCAGCATTGCACAACCGCCGAAACAAAGGAAGATACTCACATATGAGTGAGTAGGAGCGGGATTACAAGGTACAGCAGTAATCAATGTAAAACCTGTATGTGTAACCCCGTGTACCGCTCATAAACTTCAATTGCTGTCAATTATTGGCGCGACGGGTCCATTAGAGCACGAGGTGACCGAAACAGTAGGCTCTACACAGCTGATGAGCACCTACTCACTTCTGTATATACATATACATATGTGTGCGTGTGTGAAAATGGTTAGACAATATATGCTCAAAGGAAAAATTGGATAAAGTGGCAAACCGGTTTCGGTTACATTGCGGAAAATTGTAATGGATACCTAATTCATACAGATACATATGTATATACATATATATATACTCTATATGTATATATGTACATCCATCCATAATGTATTTGGCAAAATAGTCGCACCAACTAAACTGGTGTGATTATAAAACAAGGCAAAACATGGTCATTTGCTCCAAAGACAATTTAACTCAAGCAACAACAAACAAAGCCAAAACATTAGTCACACTTCGTCATGATTTTGTGCGAGTGTAATCGGCTGTGGCGCGCGGAGCAGACGCGACTAGCAGATAGTACATAGACATGACTTGACTTGCTTAGGTGCCGTTTGATGTGAGACGACGACGACAGTTATTCGTAACTTGACTTGTGTGGCGATCATCGATGACTCAATGATTTACGAATTTTTTGCGACGTTGTCATTAGGAAGGTGATTTTGTGGAATTTATGTAGAAATCAGAGGTATTTGTGGTATTATTTTTTTCATTTCGATTTCGACTTTAGTGAATGTGAATATGTAGTTGTGTACACGAAAAGTTGTAACTACGTTTTCATTGAACACAAGTGAGATTACGATTAATACATATGTATGTATGTATGTAAGGCAAACATATTCGATTGAAGCACTTATCATATTGATGCTCAAAATAATATAGACTCATTTGATCAATCACAGAACTAATTTTTCTTGCGCAAATCTTTCGAAGTGCTAAAAATGTGCGCTGTCTTTTGGGCAATAGAATCTTCTCAACGACCAAAAACACTTTTTCGTTAATTTGTTATAAATCGATTTGTATTTAATGTCCTTTCCATTTCAATTTCTTTTGGTGTGAGTTGGACAGACAATTGGCATGAGTAAAGAAAGAAGGATACATTTTCTTTAACTCTTCTTCGAACAAACTAACGGGTGATCCAAGTAGAGTTACTTTGAAGCTGCTCGACCTTCCTAAGCGACATCGCTTTATAAGCTCTTGAAAAGTTCCAAGAAGATCCGAAGTTTTCGTGCCAATCGGTGAGCAGATAATTTCACGTTGTGGGCAGGTCGATTGGCCACCAAGATCGTATGATATCACACCGTTAGACTTTTTCTGTGGGGATACATACGTCAAGTCTAAAGTCTATGGGAGCAATCCCGCTTCGATTCAGGCCTTGGAGAGAACATTACGCATGTCCTTCGCCATTCCAGTCGAAATGCTCCACCGAGTCATCGAAAATTGGACCCAACGAATGGACCAACTGAGACATAGCTGCGACCCACATTTGAAAGAGTTCATCTTCAAGCAATAAATGCCAATGAATATTCATTCGCATGATAATAAACATTTCCCATTAAATTTGAAGTTTATGTGCTTTTTATTTTAAAAGGAAGGGTACCTCGAAGTGAATGACCCTTTACTAGTGGTAATTTGTCCAGGCTATCTGAGAAAGGGGTATCGCCAAAAATGTTATTGTATTCTTCTATATCGGGATTCGGCAAAGCCTTAGAAGTGGCGAGAATCAAGAAAAGCAGTCATAAATTTAAATTTCAAAAAACTTCACTGATGATTTTTATATTTTTAAAAACGTTCGTGCGTACACATTGATTCATGTACGTGTACACCTACACAAGAGTTGTGGGGGTGCTCCGTTTCATACACATAAACGCCAAGAGTTCTAATTCGCATATCAAAGTCCACGCTTTGCGAATATTTCATTTTTCTTTTTTTTGTTCAATGTATGCTAAATTTTCTAGACAAAAGTGAAAACAAACACTCAAGCCCCGGTGCAATTTGTAAATCATTCAAGAGTAACAGTGTTGTGTGAAATTAAAATGGAGCCACGAAAATATTGGAGGAAGTGAGCGGTGAGCGCGGTTGAGGGCACCAAAACCAGCGGAGCGTTCGCGACTAGTGAGCATTTGAATATTTTGCTGTGAATAGATAAATGGAAGGTGTCGTCGTCTCGCCAGCAASCAGCAGTTGTGTTATACTCGAATAGCAACAACAATGCAGGCACACCTGTTGGCTGCGAGGTGCGGCAATCGGCGGATGTCAGTCAGTGGCGCATTTAGTGTAGCGCGCTTACACACTCCCAAACAATTACGCCGCGACAAAACACGGGCTGCTGCCGTTGCTGGCATACACTTCGCTGTCGGCAACAGCATCAAAGCCCCCGCGAGCACACCGACGTGCTCACATTCATATACAAGTGCAGTGAGGCGTAATGGATGATTTTCATAAAAGTACACTGTGCTGCTTATCGAACGAGCTTTATACAGGGCATGTGTGGCAAAATGATTATATACAAAAGGTCAATTGAAAAGTCCCCGGGCCGACACATAGACGCTACTATATTTAAATCCATATGATTCTTAGTTTGCCTAACCTTCAAAATTCGCGTGTATAAATTTGACAGCTCGGATCATTAGTTAGTGAACAATTTTTAGCATTATGAAGAAAATGTATTAAAAGGAATTTCGCGTATTGATAAGTGATTGCTTTTTGTATAGAAAACAAGTAAGGAAGGGCTAAGTTCGGGTGTCACCGAACATTTTATACTCTCGCATGATAAAGGGATAATCGAGATTTCAGGCGTGGTTGTGAACCGATTTCACCCATATTTGGTAAATGTCATCAGGGTGTTAAGAAAATATTATATACCGAATTTCATTGAAATCGGTTGAGTACTCCCTGAGATATGGTTTTTGGTCCATAAGTGGGCGACGCCACGCCCATTTTCAATTTTTAAAAAAAGCCTGGATGCAGCTTCCTTCTGACATTTCTTCCCTAAAATTTAGTGTTTCTGACGTTTTCTGTTAGTCGGTTAACGCACTTTTAGTGATTTTCAACATAACCTTTGTGTGGGAGGTGGTCGTGGTTATTATCCGATTTCTTCCATTTTTGAACTGTATATGGAAATGCCTAAAAGAAACGACTCTGTACAGTTTGGTTGACATAGCTATAGTAGTTTTCGAGATATGTACAAAAAAGTTAGTAGGGGCCGGGGCCACGCCCACTTTTCCAAAAAAATTACGTCCAAATATGCCCCTCCCTAATGCGATCCTTTGTGCCAAATT
>NW_017535385.1:117126-142956 GCF_001853355.1 Bactrocera latifrons
TATAATACTCTCTTTAGCAACTTTGTTGCGAGAGTATAAAAATATAGTTGAAGATTAAACTTGACTAAATGACGAGTTGCCGGGCACCAAGGATTCGTATTCTAAGTTCAGACGTTGTATAATAAGCACCGAATACGGTGAACGCAGTGGGAGCTCAAAAGAGGTTGTTGCCGACTGAAACGACCAAAAAAAGTCTACAAAATAATTTTAGATGCCCGTAAAGGGAAGTTGTTCGAGATAGCTCTACTCTTAACATATCAACTGAGAAAGCCCTGTGCAAATTGGGTGAAGCGCTAGCTCACTTTTGACCAAAAACCAACGACAAATTGATGATTCGAGCAGTGTTTGTAGATATTCAAGCGTAATAAACCGGAGCTTTTGCGTCGCTTTGTGACAATGCATGCAACAAGGCTCCATCATTTCACTACGAAGTCCAATCGACAGTCGTCCGAGAGGGCTGCACACGATGAACCCGCTCCAAAGCGTGGAAAAACACGACAGTCGGCTGGCAAGGTTATGATGGAGTGCGTAATTTTTCTGTTGACTAAGTTGAAAAGGCAGGAGCATCAACAGCGACTAATACATAGCGGTATTGGACCATTTAAAGGACGGAATCGCCAAAAACCGGTCACATTTCAATAAAACCAACCAAAGACCGTCTCAAAAGTCGGTGAAAAGCTGCCAGAAATCCATTAATTGAGCTTCGAATTGTTTCCGCCTCCATCGTATTCTCCAGATCTGACCCACAGCAACTAGCTGTTCCCAATTCTCAAAAAAAATGCTCTGGGAAAACATTTTCGTCGAATGAAGGCCTATTTTTATATGAAGGGCAAATCGTACTCCAAAAATGGTTTTGAAAACTTGGAAGGTCGCTATAATCAATTTACCGCCCTTCAAGGGAACTGTGTTGAATAAAAAAAAATTAAAATTTTATTTTAACATGGTAGGCCGGGTACTTTCCAATTGACCTATCACATATACATACGTACATATTTATATGTGTGCGTAAGTACTTAGCCTAATTATGGTTTTTGTTTATAAAAAAAAATTAACAAAAAGTATATATTTATTTTTGGCCAATATTATGCACATGTGTCTAAAAAAATCGCTTTATGAGAATTTAAAAAATCAAAATTGACAAAAAGTTCAAATTTACTCAATATTTTGTTGGTTTTGGCCTACCAAATTCATTTGATTCTGATTGAAATGGGCGTTTAAGTTTTAGAAGGCTGTCACTCAAAACCTATTGGAGTTACAGTTTTAAAATATTAGTGTAATATTTTTAACGGTAAAATCTATCGGAATGAGAGAAAAAATTTGGTTTTTCTTTATTTCAGACTAGGCTTAAAAACACCTAGAAAAAGTTGTTATAACCAAGTTTTTTGTGAATCGTTGCAAAACGAAGCCCCAAGGCATATTTCCCAACTAAAACTGTGTTGGATATAAAGCGAGTCAGTCAATAACAGCTATTGTTTTATATTTATTTTATTATACAATTTATTTTTGCTTAAGTGGGAGACATCATGCTTTCATGAACATAGTACGTAAATAGTTCTGTAGACAAACGTTTATGTGTATTAAAATAAGAAAAAGAAAAAATTAGGAAGATAAAAAGGTTTAAGTGAGGCTTTGTGTATTATCTTGCTGAAATGTACAATTTTGTCAGGAAGTCTCAAGGAAAATATAAACAAAAGTAAATAACGAAATGGGATATTTTCACAAATTTTTATTTGCCTTTGTTAGAAAAGGAAGAGCTTTAGCCAGTGCCATATTTTGCCTGCTGAACATGCTTCAAATAAACATTACACTCAACTTTGAAACAAAAGCCCAATCAAATAAGAGAGATGTCAACTTCTACAACATAATACCGAGTTTTAATGTATTCGAAAAGTATTTTGGCAGCAGCGTTGCCCAAAACAGGAAAGCCGAATATGAATATGTGTGCACACACATACACATGTGCACTCCTAACCCATTCAGAGTGAAATGCTAAACGAAAAAATGCTGCTGAGCCTTAAATTGAATTGATATTAGAGCAAAAAAAAATGTTGCCAAACAGTTGAAAGTCATGTGATGACAACAACAATGCAACTCGACGTCACAAAGCGCGTCCTTAATTCTTAACTTTGGCTACTTGTACACGAGCAAGCACGAGCACATACGGTTCGGCACGGTATTGACATGAGCCGACACTGTGGCGCTCAAGTGTGAGGTAGCATACACAAGATGGGCGAGGCAGGGTGGAGCGGCGCACAAGTGAGAGAATATTGTTCATGTCCATACAAAGGCTGACAGTCAGCAGTGAGGACACTATTAGCAGCCAGCCGAAGCACAAACAAATGATAAAAATAGACAGACAGAAGGATGGGCGAACGGACGGACTTATGGTTAAATCGGCTGCAGGGCATTTCATACGCTACACACATGCACACTCATATGTTAGTAGTAATATGGATATGTATGTGCATATGTGAGTATGTGTGTGTGTGTGTGTGTGTGGCTACGCAAATATTAGTGGCGACGTTTGGCCGTTGGACGTGCTTTGTTTCAGAATGTGCACAGATGACTGCATTGTTCGCCTGACAACAGTTGCACCACCAATAACAACGAACTCTATCATAAAGTTAGAAAAATTGTTGCACACACACATGCACGTATACATATGAAAATTGTTTTATAGAAATAGAGAATTCGTTGTTTAAACTACGCCTGTGTTTGCCTTCAACAATAATGGCAACACAATGCCAGTCCAAAGCCGAAGCCCGACGACACATAGTGAGTGGTACCATGTTCTACAGCCAACCGACTAGCGAGCTCCGTTTTTACATCAATTGTTTTGTGGTAACGAGTCCACATGTGCAAGAAATCATGAAATAATAGTGATAAGGCACAAAGCGGTGGCCGGTTTGGACCGAGCTCTCCTCCCAACTTAATGAAGGATCCATAATCACTGTTATATTGAATGAAATATGACAGAGACATGATATATCTACTCAATTAAGTACGAATTACAGGGTTTGTCCGGAAAATAATAGGACTGATTTTCTTCCGCCGCGACAATACTTCGAAGCGTGCGCGCACCGACTGGATTCGGTAGAGGGCGTTCCTAGCTAACTAACGAGCGGCTGGTCAGTTGTCTCCGACCACCAGGAGAGTCAGGACAAACATTTTTGCGCGACGTGTTACTGTGAGTGGTGCAAGCCGAACATACAGCAGAGTTACCCGATTAAAGTCTGTGTAAAACTCAGTAAATCTGCGACAGAGACATGTGATATGATCAAGCAGGCTTACATTAAAGTGGTGTGTTTCGGTGACACCAGGCCTTTTTGGAGGGCCGAGAAGAAGTCACTGATGACCTCGACCAAAAAATGGAAAAATTAGCAAATCCAAAGTGAAAACAAAGCTGATTGTCTTTTTTGACATCAAAGGCATCGTTCACCATGAATTTTGTTCCTACTGGACAAACCGTCAACACCGAGTTTTACTTGGAAGTCCTAAAGAAACACAGACGAAGCGTCAATCGGTTCCGACCAGACATCGCAGCCGATTGGAAGTTGGACCACGACAATGCCCCGGCTCACATCGCTTTTCTTGTTCCTTGGCTGAAAAGACCCATGAAAGGCAAGCATTTTGAGACGACAGAGGGGGTCCAAGGTGCTCTCACGGCTATTCCGGATAACGCCTTCAGTGACGCCTCCAATGCTTGGAAATCGGGCAGGCAGCGCTGCATCGACGTAGCAGGTAATATAATTTTATAAATTATTTTATAGATCAGTTCGAATTAGTTCTATTCAACTACATATTATACATTTGGAGTCGTGCAAGCACTATCATCAAAACAGATGTTCAGCCGGTGCATTATGCGATGACCGAACAACAAGGCCTTAGCTTTAGCCTTATACTACAAGGTCTGCCGTCAAATCCACATATTTCTGAATTACTCCACAGATATGTAGGTAGCATTTCAGGATTATGCTTAGGCAAGCGTGCTATTACGCATATGTGTGTGGAGTTCGTGGATGAAATCATAAACCGCAGCGCGTTGGATGCCAACACTTTTTATTGTGGCGATTACATTGTAATGCGAATTTTATTGAATTTCTGCTCACAGGAAAATGACAGCAATGTGACAAACCATTTGCCATCGTCTCTTTTCGCTGACAATAGAAGCTTGGGACGATAAACTGCGGAAACAGCGACCGCAAGAAGACCAAAGAAAAGAGAAGATAAAAGGAGTCACGGGCGTATGTATGCGCCCCCGCTTATAGCGAGCGAAGTGCGGGAGGACGCGTTGCTGCTTCCGCTGTGCCGCATTGCCAGACGAGCAAGATTTTTCAATTGTCGAAAGTGTCAGAAATTCCGTGCTCAAATCTTCCCGGCGGAGAGCAGCGCATTTTGCGTAATTTAATTTAACCAACGCCATTTCAGCGACTTATGCTTTGGAAGAGATGTGCTGCAATTTTTGCCGGTACATTTTGCTCAAGCCATTTACATGGACTTTATTCGAATTTCTCTAAGTTTTATGTAATTTTAAGAAATTGTGTGGATGTTCTTGTCTCCGCTTCTCTACATTGTGTCAGTCTAAATTAAATTGGAAACCAGTCACGTCGCTACAATGAATTTGGAATTGAATATATCGTGCGCTTCGGGCCACGAGGAGGAGTGCAAGGAATAAAATGTCTTGCCCAAAGTTCCCTTTTACTTCTCTGCATTCGTTTTTGTCTGCTCTTCTACTTTCTTTTATTTTCGAGAGCATTCTTTTTCGACGATTTTTATTTTCGTGTTCAATTAGTTGATTTTGTTGTGTTGTTGTTACGCAATCGGGTGCAATTAAAGCGTAATCAATTGTCCGAACGCAATCAATGGACGCTTCCAAGGCCTGGCTATACTCTTGTATATTTGTATGTCTATTCGATTGTAATCACTGGTAGTATTAAGATCGTAGATTACGTTTAGCTGTGCTAAACTGCTGTAATCTGGCCGAAAACTACTCGATCGTAAGCTCATACACGAACGAAGCTACATACATAGAAATTCACGAGCATTACATAATTACTCGTAAGTCACGTTTCGTGTGCAGACTATAAAAAGTAAAATCAAGAGTACCGAGAAGAAATATTTCGTGACGTTTGGAATTGAAATTCAATCAACTTGCGACGTTTTAGTAAATTTAAAAATGTTGTATGCCCATTTGAAAGTCGGTATTAAGAGAACACTTAGTAATATAGTTTACTCTGAGACGTGTTGCTCGATATTTTCCAATAATACTTTGTACATGGAGTACCGCAAGCGGCACGCTGTTAAATGAATATTCTCGGAAAGATCCAATAATAAATGGATAATGTTCGAACGAATAGAAAACGCTAGCACGAAGTGAAGAAAATATAGCAGCCGAAGCTGGGAGTGTTCACGAAGACCATGGAGTCGTTTCGAAGCCGTTCGCTGCAACTCAAGACTGATGTGTCTCGATTCGCTCTATGGGCTCGTAAAAAGTTCCAACAAGATCCGACTTTTTCGAACCAAATTTTATTCATTGTCAGAAATGGGTATGCAAACAAGCGAAATTACCGCATTTGGGACGACGCAATCTGAATAGATTAAATAGCTGCCATTTCTCCAGAAAAAACCACGGTTTGGTGTTGACAGATGTCTGAAATTAAAGCTCGTGAACTCGGCGAAATTTGACTCAACGGGTGGACCATCTGAAACTTTGCCGCGGCTAACACTTGAAAGAGATAATCCTCAAAACACAAATACCAAAGAATGAAAGCACAATGATAATAATTCCCATTAAATTAAAAATTAAATTTGAAGCTGCTGTCTTCTTTCTTTAAAAAAAGTAGGGAAACTCAAAATGGATCACTCTTTAAAAACAAGGATCACATGAAAGTCCTTGGAACTAACACAATTAATTATTTGAATACCCCACCTCTTTGATAACTTTTGTGCAGATTTTTTTGCTCGAATTAATTAAGATTTAATAAAATGCAAATTAATGGCTATTGAGTTGCCATATTGTCGAGTAATTGTAATTAATGACTTGAGCTGACCCCATTTCGCACAGACATATTTACATGTGTATGAGCTATTCAACTGATTTTCGGGCATTATTTGGTTATTTCACAGGAATTTGTGTAATTGAACTCACCATTAGCATTGGCAGCCGCCTCCTTGCCAGCCGCAGCTGGATTACAATGCAAGATATCCGATAGGGATAGTGACGAAGCGATCAATTGACGTTTCTCCTCAAAATTCAAATAGTCCATGGAGTTGCTGCGCTGCGGCGTAACGGTAATCGTTACAGACTTCTGCATTTTGGCAACCACACACAACTGCTGCTGCGGATCCAACTCATCGACATCGTCCTCAGCAACCACACCACCGCCGCCATCCACCACCAACTGTGAGTTTGGCATGTTGGCCAGATCCTGTGCTTGGTAGTGATTTAGAAACTGGAATGGTGAAGCATTCGTCTTGTGGCCCTCCAATATGGGCGCGCTCATGCTGCCGCCGCCACCACCGCCAACGCCCGTGCCGTTGCCCGCCGCGATGGCTGCGGAATACGAGGGTGGCGATGTCACATTTATGGCTGGCGAGTTGCCCGTGGCCGCCGACAGCTGATAGCCGTTCTCATTGTTGATGGCCGCGACCAGTGTGGCCAAGTTGTTGCGACTGTTGGTGGCGTTGGGCGGCTGGTGCTGGTGCTGGTGCTGATGCTGTTGTGAGACGCTTGGCGGCGATTGTGACAGCTGCTGTTGCTGCTGCTGGAATTTGTGTTGCTGTTGCAATTGCTGCAGCAGCTGTTGCTGATGCTGATGGTGCGGCAGGTATTGCAGCTGCGGCGATTGCGGCGGCGGCGGATACGCCGACTGTGACGAGTTCAACTTATTGCTGCGCATCGACATAGCGGCGATTGTGTTGTTTTGTATCGCCGTACCACTGCTGTGTTGATAATAAGTTGATTCTTAGCACTTTTAAATTGTTATTATTTTTTTACACTTTCAAACTAATTATTGTTGTACAGGTCATTTATGGGGCGTTTCAGCGGCGTAGCCATACCCATAAGTACGCGACTTGCGACTTTCAATTTATATTGCACTTTGTGTTTCCTTATTGAATTATTCACGAGGTTTCTTTACTTCGCTTTTGATTGCTCACTGAACGCATTCGTGACACGCGATGACCGTATTTCTCCCACGCGCACTCACACAAGAACTCAGTGGAATTTTCTTCCTGTTCCGCAGGGTGTTATTTATTTACGAAGCACTGGGGATGAGGGAAGCCTTGAGAGAAGCGCATCAATATTTATCGGCTCCTTCATCACCTTGAGTGCTGTGACACTTTTTAATTGATAGTAAACACATGTAAACACTTTTATGGCCACTTTGCACGATATCTCGATTTATCACTCACTTTATTGATGGCTTCTTCACAGTTACACAGTTACACACACACGCTGGCTTGCTCCTTATGTCATGACGCTAACTGAGAGGGAACGAGGAAATTATGTTACTTTTGTTTTCATTCGTGAAATTCTCATAATTTGCGGTTGATTATTCTAAATTTCGGCGTACCTCACAAGTTTCACTTGAATACTAATTCTTAATTATACTTTATATTAATACTGACCAAATATGGCATTGAGGTTAGCTGCTCTTAACAAGGACTCTTATGAGTCTAGCAATTATCAATTATATCTTTATATATAAAAATTACGTGTCACGTTGTTTGTCCGCGATGGAGTCCTAAACTACTGAACCGATTTTAGTAAGATTTAGCACACTGTGCCCAGTTCGAACCAACTTAGAAGATAGGATAGTCAAAACAATTCTAGTTTAATATATAACCCAAATTAAATGGCCACAACAGTAACCAAAGCAAGTAATTGTTTAAAGAATTATGCAATCAAAATTGCCCTTTTTCCTTTTCACTCACGGCAAGACTAAATTGCTGTGTTCGCCCAAGTTTTTCAAGTGTCATCATACAAAACGCTTTCAATTTTAGAAAAATTAACTGAAATCTCTTGATGCGTCCTTCAATGTGCGCTCGCCAGGAATTTGCACAAAGAAACCAAAACAACCCCTAAAGTTTGAGGCTCGACTTTCTAAACAACCATAACTCTCCTCTTAATCAACGCTTTTGGCTGGCAAAGTATATACGTACATATGTATGTATATACTATATGTATATGCACTCCAGACATGTCTTCACATTGTTGGCTGTTTCGTTTTGCGGTTGCATTCAAAAAACTCAATTTAGGGAATGAGTAATTTTCATAGAAAGAATTAAAAATGTGGCGTACGAGGTTCGCACTTGATGGCAAAAGCACGCTCGGCGGCTGTGGTGACAATATGCCTAATCATCTTGAACAATGGAAATGTCGCTCCTGCCCTCAAGTTGAAGAAGTTGCATTTAGAAACATAGGAAATGGATCGTTTTTAAATCTTCAAAGACTCTGTATTATTTTACCCATACACAAATAAAGTGGATTTTAAAATTTTATGAGAAGACATCAAAATCCTTCATTTTGTATGCCGCAAAGTTTCTCGCCACTGTAAAAGCACAAGGGAATAGTTAAGGATATAGGTTATTTAATGGAGCAGTTTTCTATGCACATGAGCATATTATTTTTCGGAGAATCCGCAAACTTGAACCTTTAAAAAAATTCAAGCATTAAAATTTCAGGAATCGTCCTGTACTCAGATCACGTTGCAGCATTATTTGAGGCAGCCATGTAAACTAGAGGCCAGACCATGTGCAAGTCAAAGGTTGCAGACGCACAAAATGGCTGCAGACCCGATTTACACACATACCTAGGTAAATGTGTAGATAACTTCGCCAGTTAACGGGCGCCTGCCATAAAGCTCTTGGTAATTTTAAGAACAATTTGAGAGTCTAATGAGCTTTATTGGTAGATGCGTGAAGCGCAGTCAACAGCCCAGCTGCCAATGGCGTTGAATGTGGCAATTCTAAGAATAAAAATGTTTATGGTCATGTAATGCGTTCGATGACGGGCCTACGCACTGCGATCTCGGTAATGACAGGGTTGTGCTGATACGCAACTATGGAGAACAATCAAATATAAACAAGCTGTGGAATCAATCCAAAAAGAATTTCAGAGAAGTTTATTGGCCGAAAATCCAATCGAAAAGTAGAAGCAAATTCTTATAGGAATTTTAACTCAACTCGCTCAATTGAAAGCTTGTGTTTACAGCTTATGCAAGAACTGAAGCCGTTCAACCTTCCCAAACGACATCGCTTCGCCTTATACGTTTTTGAAATGTTTCAAGATCCGACTCACTAGGGCACAAATTTCATTCTACGATTAGGCCCATTACTGGCTCAATGGGTAAGTAAACAGGCGAAATTTGCGCATTTGTGACGAAGACCAGCCTGAGGAGATTTAAGAGCTACCATTTCATCCATCTGAGAAGTAGCCGCGACCAACATTTGAAAGAGATAATCTTCAAAAAATAAATGTCAAAGAATGTTCTTTGAAGTTTCTGTGTTTTTTCTTTTTCCCTACCTCAAAATGGATCACCCTTTATATTTCTTTCAAATTCCATACCATACCGAGATTCATTTCATCGGCAATTAAGAAACCAAGTGCAGTAGTCGAGTATTTATCGGAACACATGTTGCAACGAATGGATTAAAAATCATAGTACCGTAATTAGGTGCAAAAAAGTAGAGTAGCAGAGTTGATGCACGTAAAAAGGGAGAACGAGGTTAATAGTTGGGAGAAGTCGGGCTTAAGGGCTATGGCTCACTTAAATCAGTCACGGCACAAATTAGTCAGACAACAACAGCACATACATACAGGCATACGCGTGCAGTAGCTGTGGCTGTAATTAAGTAAAAGCACGAAAGTAACAACGAAACAAATAGAGCAAACGCAGTAAAAGCATCAAAGAAAGTCAAGCAGAATACAAAAGAGCACAACGGCAGCTATTTGCAGTAATGCGACACTTCTGCTGCAAGCGCGCGACCGGAAGGCCTTAGGCACACAGAATTATAGATAACTCATAAATTTTTTGTTTCAATTGATTAGCATTGTGAAATAATGATCATTATAATAACGTCACTCTCAGAGACAGAGGATCGAAATTTCTTCGATTATAAATTTTTTTGATTATAATTTTTTTCGAAACCTGTCAAATCTGCAGATATTAACATTATAGTTAGGAATATGTTCCAGATATGTTCTTATTTTGGGTGATCTTTAAAAACGGAGATAAGAAAGAATCACAAGCATAATAATTCTAAAAATAAGTTTTAGATCGCCCCGCTGCGCGCTTGAGCTCATACAAAGCTTATGATTTGGCGGAACACGGCAACTGGCAGCCAGTCAAGCAGCGAAAAAACCAACTGCTGTCAACTACTGACACACTAAAATCATTAAACATTGCAAAAACAACGGCGCAGATAACAGCTGACTGGCAAGTAGGCAGACACGGCACGTAATTGTATCGCGCACCTAAGTACAGAACAAAAATAAACTGTATCTGCAAGCACAACAAAGTGCGAATGCGAAGAATGGGAGAATGAAATATAAAAAAATTTTGCACGAGCAAAACAGTGGCACGAAATAAGCGCAGAAAGAAAATAAAACCACAAAACCGCAAGCAGCCAGCCAAGAGGTGTTCGATGCTCGAAAAGAGCAGCAAAAGCAACCAAGCAGCGAAGTGTAGTAGCCATGGAAGTAGAAGTGCGGCGGCGCTGACGATGGCGTTGGCCCAGCGGTACTTGCAAGAAAATTTCAGTTCAACGAACTCATAGTTCCATAGTTTACCGACTTTTAAACACCCCAACTGTGAGTGTTCTACTTATTATTATTGTTATTATGCTCTGCAGTTGTTGTTGCTGCTGTTTATGCTTTTACTTTGCTTTCGACGAGTTTTCTTCAGCCGATTGAATACCTTTCGCTTGGCTGTGTCGTGTTTTACAGTAACGTCATTCAAAAATTCAAACGCAGATTTGCACTAATTTTGAGCACTTCTGCTATGTTCTCGTCAAGTTATGAGAACTGTTCCAGTCTTCGCTCGCATAACTGCAGTGGTTCATGTGGAGGTGACACAACACTTTGCTCTTATAACGTCGCCATGAGCGTCAAGCAACCAAAAATAGTTTTAAAAATTCACATTTTATTTAATTTGTGAACAAATGGTATAAAAAAAATGACCAGGTGACATTTGATTAGTATCAGATGTCATAAGCCGACGAGTGTTGTGTGGGAGCGTCTACACTTCGTCAGTGGGCAAGTTGGTGGGCGTAATGACCGCTAATGCGATTTGGCGAAACTCAAGAATTTCGCCTTGCAAATTCCCGCACACAATCATCGGTAGGTATATAAATGCATACATATACATACATATATGTACATGAGCAGGTGTATATTCAATTTCAAAAGCAACAATGGGAATATAAGTAGAAATTATTGCAAATAATATGCCATTTCTTTGTGCATTTGGACAATATATCTTTAATTCTTATGAAATCGTAAGTAATTAGTTATTCATAAAGCATTTATTAGAAGTCGAGCTGCGTTTAATAAGAATTTCCGTGTTTATTCCAGCATTTTTATACTAAATTTGAGACAAAACTTATAATTTCTGCGAAAGCAGTTAAATTTAAGATATTGCGAAAATTTAAATGCTGGCGACTCATCCGAGCTCTCTATCAACTTCGGCTTCAGACTTCCTGACTATTGCAGTGTTTTCCAAACCGAGAATGCAGCCATTATGGTAGCAATGGATTTACTGCCCCGGAGTACCGCCACACTCAGAGAAGTGATCGTCCACTCAGATAGCAGAGCGGCGATACGAGCCTTGAAGCCACTTAACAGTGCGTTCAGAGCTGTCAAGGGGTGCCTAAACTCTCCCTCCTCTTGTGTTCTACTACTAGACAGCTGGGCTTAGCCAGCGTTGGCCCAGCATCGGTATATGCGTTGTTCCAAAAGCCTTTTGGCCCTAGATTGATCGAAAGACATCTATTTATCTGTTGTTTTTGTTGTTTTAGCAGTCTCCGTTAGAATGGTAAGGATTAGCTAAATTGTCGTCGACGTCATCTAACGGAAGGTCCAAGAAACGTGCGTTTTCGACGGGGTCGACGTAGCTGAGGAATGACCTCTTGATGTACTAGGAGGCGGTTCCGCTCGAAGCAGGTGACTGCAGTGATGATTTCTGTGAAAGCATATCAGCATGAACTGGCTGACTGTTTTTTAGATGCGATTCCAACAACAACCGGTTAACCGGAATTGACCCGGATTTTATCCGGCCAGGGGCTATTATTTCGATGATCTAACCCCTTTTAAATCGGTAATCGGTAATTCTTAGATGTAGTGAAGTCTTTGTCCGCAGTTAGACTAGCCTCTCCCTAGTTGTGGGGCTTTTAACAGGCATTTGCCCTATTGGTGTCCAAGCAGTACGGCTGGCAATGTTGTTGTTGTTGTTGTAACGGCAGAATTCTGCCGAGTTGACAGTGCTTGGCCGGATAAAAATCCGGGGCCGTTCCGTTTTCGTAGACCCGACTGTCGTGGGAACGGTACGGCTGGTAATCCTACCAGTCGCCATCTGTAGAAACTGTATGGATGCGGAGGACACAACTCCTTCTTGACTGTGCCGCGCTTAGGAGATAAATACTAAATACTTAGGAAGGCATACCTTCAGACATCCCACCGAACTGGCGGAAATGGAAATTAGTGCCTGTGAAATTCTCTATTGGCTGCTAAGCGTTTTTCTAATTTACAAGCTCGAACTGGAGTTCTTCTTTTCTATGACTTCACAAAGGACTACATATAAAAGTCCACGTGTGATCTTATCAGCCATCTAACCTATTCTCCGATTTATATTTGAATTTAGGTGTCGCAAGAAAAAAATAAACAATTGCCCTTCAAACAAGCTAATAAAAAATATTTTTCCATATGGAAGTTATTGCGAATCGTTTGAAACACCACAATCACCGCTCAAATGAGCTGTCTGTAAAGAATTCGCAGCATTTCAACGCACACCGGAACATGTCTATGAGGCCAGGATACAAAGTACAAAGTGCAAACGCAAAATCACAATAAACTTAAATAAGTCAGAGGAATTTTCAAAATTGATATTTCAACATTCGTTTGTGTGGCATGCCACATATTGTAAATATGCGAGCTGGTGCAACAAAAACACATAGCGAAGGCAACAAAGGCAACGACAACGACCTAACGTATCAATGAGAAAATACTGGAATGGCGAACGCATAAAATATGCAACGACGAAGGCAAAAGGCAGAAGGACGCGCACGGAATAGCAATGTCCACAGAAAAGGCGAATGAACAGCCGCGCCACGAAGAGCGACAGCAGACAATGTGCAGATGGAGCCGGCGCAGATGGGGGACGTGGACAACGCGATGACATTCCCAAACACAACACGGCCTGCAAACACAAGCATTACGGGCATTGGTTGGAGGGCAAATTTTTGATAAAGGAAAAAAGATTGCGATTTGCGCTCAAGCTGCTATAGACACACATCGAACTGATGTTGTGGAGTGGGAGTGGCATTGAAGCAATACTCCAAAGTACAATGACACAGACACAACAAAACAGCAACAACACTAATAAAAAATTAAGCACAATTGCAACGCATTCCCACTGCGAATACACACACATTGGTATTTTATGCGTGTATGTATGTGTGCAGTAAGTAAAGCAAGTAAATTGTAGCTGGGTATAGCGAAGCCAGCATGTGGATCCACGCTTCTGCGTACATCTGTGCGACGAGCAGCGGTTCGATATTCCACGCCAAGTTTGCATCCCCCAGCATCAGCAGAGCAAAGCTGTGAAGAAATGCTCATGTTTATGTACAATAGTTGGGGATATTTTAATAATAAATTTTTCAATTGCACGTCGCCCGTGCCAAGGGTTGCCGTTGGACTGAATTGGAATTTACTTTAAAGGAGACGGCCGAAATGAAACGGGTGTAAGTCCGCGATATACAGTTGTTTATGTATGGATATGTGCGGCTTTATTGTCTAGACTTGAGAAGTGAAATGTAGAATAGTGAATATAAAGGGCAAAAAGTCAATAGCGGCAAAATATAAAATTAAATGCTCAACGAATTGAAACATAGTTGCCAGATAAGCATAAGCATTTTTAAGTTTTGGACTTTAGAGTATTTATTTGTTTTTTTGTTTTTAAAGCAGCTTCTGAAACTGCTGATACTGCTGTATTATATAATTGTGAGAATATTATGTATAAATAATTTTTAAATCACATATATGTACATAAAAAGATTGAGACAAAAAAGCACCCAGGAATTGTAATTAAATTTCTCGGGTAAATGATATTTGGAAAAAATGTATTTCGCTAAGTTGGTAGGACTGTCCTTAATTACTATAGTTTACAGCAGCTCCTTAAGTCGGTAGTGAGTTGCGAATTTTACAATAAATTTGTCTCAAATCATCCAAAATTTGTAAAGCCAAAAGATGCAACCACGATCAACCATAGTATTAAACAGATTTAGCTTCATGTGATTTTTTCTTGTTCCCCAATCTGAAACTGCACCTCCGTGGAATCCGTTTTCAGTCGATCGAAGGGATAAAACAAAATTCGCTGAAGGAGATGAAAGCCATTCCAAAAAGTACTTATGAGAAGCGTTTCGAGGATTGGGATAATCGTTGGCGTAAGTCTATTACGTCTAATCCCTATCAGACCTTTGAAGGCATTTATGAATAATTAAATTAAATTAAATTTTGCGTTTTATTTACAATTTGGAATTTTTTAGACGATTTTTTCATTTACTACGTTTAAAAAATTTTTGGACTTAAATTTTGTTTGTCACATTTAATTTTTGCAAATATGTTCATATCACAAATTTACAGGAATTCCCTTTTTAATGGTCAGAGTACATAATTGGAAATTGTCTTTCTTTACACCGTTTTTCTGGAACAAATATACCGTGTTGAAAAAAAAAATTTAAAGTAGTTAATTTCATACACATATTGTTATAAAGTTTGTTAATATGTGTTATCGGCGGTTGAGATAAGACAAGCAGGTGTAAAGATAGGTACATAAACAAGATAAGATTGGGCACGGTAAAAACTAACATTTTGCACTTTAGGTAACTGTTAACCATTCTTAGTATTCAATTTTATATTTTCTAAAAAGGTAAAGAACTTTAAGGAAAAATGAGTATATTAGTGACATAATTTAGCATCAAACGATAATCAACAACTTGCATAAACTCGTTAGAGGAATATTTTACAGAAAATGTTATCACAAATTAACAATTTTTTTAAGTGAGGGCAAAAAATGTATCAAATAACCGACTACATGAAATTTGCTTGATTGGGCGTATGAAAAACTAGTGTGTAAAAAACTTAATGCAAGAAATGCAGAGCATGGTTTTTGTTTCAAAAATGGTATCATATCACGATTTATTATTTAATTTCTCATTTCATTATATCAGCAGACACCTGTCTCAACTAGCAGACATGTAGATACACAAACAAACTGCGAATAGAAAATTTAGTATACAAAATGTTAGGTTCTTGAATTTCACTTTTTTTATGTGATATTAGTTTAGAGAACTGAATTCAAAAATTTACGCGTATTTCTGTGTGATCGCCGGCTTGTTGAATGCACTTTTTGGCCAGACGGAAAAGCAAAACTATTCAAAATGCAGACATAAGCGCCATTAAATGCACAACACGGCTGTGCAAAGCAATAAAAAAAACGCAATGGCGGCGAATGGAAATTACTACACAACAGTGCAACAACTGAACAAACACATTTTACTTATGATTTCTGGTTACAACAATATTTGTTTCTCCACTTGCACTTCTGCTTATCGGAGTTTTGCTTTCCCACTGTTTACTGGGTTGTATGTATTTATTATTTATTTTCTGCTTTTCCATTCACTTTTCGGTTTAGGGCCTGAAAGGCAATAACGACAAGTCCAGCATGCAGGCAGGCAGGCAGGCAGACAGGCCGTTTGAACTGTCTGTCCAGCTGTGTGACCACCCGTTTGTTAATAGCATTTCGTTTGCTGGGGCTGCCTTGTTGGTTGAAGTGGTCGAACCGGTTTTTATGCTTTTTGCACTTCACACTTGCATTCGTATAGAATTGTAGTGGTATTAACGATAAGTGGTGGAAACAGCGAAAACGAAATTAATGAAAAGCTGTATACACAAATGAATTCCAGACTTATTGGCAGTATTACTATTTTCAAAATGATCGCACTTAATAATTGTTTCAACTTTCATTGTTCACTTTTAACAAAATAATAATTAAGGTAGAGAAAAATGCAATTGTAATTGCAACTTGTTTCACAATTCGATTTGTTGGCTGGGTAATTCCAGCAGACGCATATGCATTTCAACACTTGCATGTGTGCGTATGCTATGTTTCATGTTTGCCAACTTGCAACTCACACTTCAAAACAAAATTAGCAACAATACTTTTTATTCTCATAATTGCGCTTTTTTTCTTTCTTCATTTCCTCTTTCGTTTGCAAATCTCAAAAAAATAATTTATTTTAAATCTTGTGTTTAGCATTTGTTTTGCTTTTGCAAATCAGAAAACTTTTAACTTTCGGAAGCATACACATTTTTGTACACTTTCAATATGTCGGATTTAATAATTTTCGGATATATTTCACCAACACTCACATACCAGCAGACATTGATGTATAGCGCCACAAGCAGACACCTTCTTATTTAATTTATTGTTTATCGCAACTAAAAGTCCTCACACACAAACTATTAAAATAGCTGAATAGATAAAATAACAACCGGCAAATCGGCTACTTCATTGTATTTTCCGCCCGAATGTCACAATGTATTAAAAAAAAAATAGCGCAAAATATTCACAGACAATATTCATGCACGACGATTCAAAATCAACTAAACATTTTTGTTGTTTTCGTCGCTGCAAACGAAATGCCTAGTGCAACCGTGCGTTGTGGATTGTAAGCAGCATTGCCAGCCGTCAAAGGTTTAGTGCGACTCTTTTGTCGCATGCGAGAAATCACATGGCTAGTCAAAGTGTGATTAATGTTTAGTTTGGGGGAACTGTTGGACACAGGGTGTTAAGTTTAGTCTTGATTTAATTGTAAGTTTAAAACAAACCTTAAATTTTATTATTATTTATTATAATTGAAATTACAATAAATTCGAAAAAAAACTCTAGCAACTAGGGATTTCGTATGATAGTAAGAATTATTTGTATTTTAATATTGTCTCAGAAAAATCAGTAAAGGAATACTAAATAATTTCATACAATAACAAACAGATGTGAAAGAAAATCGTAACCGTATTAAAAAAATACAGTGTGAACTATTCCAGTACCGGAGACCTTTGAAGAGCCCTCGATTCATTTACGCTCTCTAACGGCTTGGTCTGTTAAAACCCCCCCAACCAGAAAAAGGTTAGCCTTACTGGGGGTCAAGAGATCACAAGATCTCTTGCGAATGAGCTGGGGCTAAAAGACTTTTGCGACAGCACATGCGTCTTTTCTTGCTAACTCATAAGCTTTACAATTTCCTGCGTTTGCTATATGTAATGGTTCCCATTTCAGTCAGAGGTTATTCACTCCTTGACCAACTCCTAATGAGTTCAAGACCAGTATCGCCGCTCTGCTGTCTGAGTGGATGGTTATTTCTCTGAAGGAGGCTGCTACCATACTGGTTGCAACCTCGTTTGGGGGAACAATGCGATAGGCAGGATGTCTGAAGCTGGAATTGATAGAGAGCTACTAAAAGCTTCCTACCTAGGGAACCCTAGATATTGCACTGTATTCTCCGTATATATTCTAGTAAATAAAACGAGATAGTTTTACTTCGGTTGATTTGTTCCGACGCTGAGATACAACTGCATCAATTTGTGCATGGCTCTCAGGGGCTTTCCTTTAACCACAAGTGCCATCGTCTACATAGGCAATCACCGGCAACCACGATGCTCAAGTTATTAACGACCAAGATCCATAGAAGAGGAGAATATTGGAGTATATTACTCATATTTCGTCGAGTTTTTACAGAATTTAGTAAGAACTCTAAGGAAAAAATAATGGAGTTATAAAGGAGAATATTTCTCTGTTCCATACACTCCACTAAGTTTTCTTAGGTTAAATAATAAAATGATATGAGTTTGATTTCACTAGATGTCTTTTTATTACCGATTCTTGCGCTGGCATTATATCTTTAGGCCCCAAAGCTTACCTATGCAGTATTGTGAGCCGAAATCGACATCTTTAGCGAGGTTAAGAAACCTTCACGGTTTGTTGAGGTCATCAACCCTTTATTTACCAATGAACACTTTGTTAACCTTTAGCGATGTCAACAACCTATTATTGACTATTGGTAAATTCAATGAGGTTTTTTTTTTACCTTCAATGACTCTTTTTTACTTTTAGCGAAGTCAAGAACATTTCCTGAGGTAATTAACCTTTTGCGAGGTTTTTTAAAAAATTAAAAGTTTTTTATACTATCTTTCGCACCTTTATAAACCGAATTCTAACCGTAAACTATATATGCACCACTTACATGTGAGAATGCATCGAATATGAATATGGACTCACCATCCATCAATCCATTCACTTGTGTATATAAAAATGCGCCTTCAAGCATGACACTGGAATCCTTGACCTGCCCGTATTTACACCATCAAAACCGTATACTCCTAATGCGCCAAAACCATCAGTTTAAATGTCATATTTAGCTGTCACAATTACATGTCACTTCTGACACGCTGATTAGATTAGGATCAACAACAAACTCAAGGCAATCGGGAAATAACTGAATGCAAAGGATGCAAGGCTGACTGTTGCATGCTGTGTGACTGTTATGTAGAAGCGTGCAAATAATTGAAATAAACATATCTGGGCAATTTTTATTAAAAAGTGTGATTGGTTTTGTAGTTTCCAATGTTTTATATATTTTTACTAAATTCTTTAAAGGGTACACAAGGTAATCAGTAAGCGAGGGCAAGGTGGTTTGCTTAAATTAACCCACAAATGGGATATTTGAACATAAAAATAACTTCTAATTTTTGCTCTCTGTTGTTCCAAAATCTTCCAATGAAGCAGAAAATATTTAAAGTTGCGTGAAATTGCGAAAATCTCCTGCTACGATCTCCCTACTAAGAATACTTACTTTCGCTTGCAAAATGCTTGCAAACTTGTGACTAGCAAATTACTGTAAATATTAATAACATTTCACGAATGCGTATGTGTGTGTGTGTGTGTGTGAGCGCAAAAAGTTAAAATGCTTTTTGTGGTACTTGACGCCTCATAATCGCTGTTGAAGCAAATAATAATAGTAACATAACCGCAGCCCCCCAACCACTTGGCGTTGAACTTGTGAAACACCTGTCTGGCCTTCGCCATCAATGGCCACTCAGACTTAACCCTGCGCCAATTATTTATGTAGGATGACGTGTATGTAGCAAAGCCATGAAAGTGTGTGTAAGTGTACGCACTAGTTATGAGTGTGTGTGTTGGTGTGTCGGCCAGTGTGTAGTCAACAACAGAATATTGCAAATAATTCCTTACAACTGAAATCCTTTCACGCCTTTCGCCACTTTAATTGCCACTTACACAAATTGTCGGTTAATTTGGAATCATAAAAGCCGCATGTGGTGGACACAAACGCACTTATAACCAGTAAGGAAGCGCCAAGTTCGAGTGAAACCGTAGGTTTTATACTCTTACTTGCAAGAATCAAAGTTCGAGAAATTCTTACAGGAAGATATGGGAATTGGGGTGGCATTGAGCCGATTTTATCTCATTTTGTCCATACGTCATACTATTAATATGCCACATACTAATAAAATGTTCTCGGAGATTCATTAAAGTGCCATCGCCAATCCTATGGAGTAAAGTCACCCGAATGTTATGTGTTTGCTATTTGGGGTTTAGGACGAGTTTGCGACCAATTTTATCCATTTTAGACACTATATATATGCCCTGTTATCAGCAAAAGACGGCCTGCCTCTCATTTTCATAGAGATAACTCACATGTTGGCCGATATCTGCGGTATAAAGCCAAATGTAAGTTCGAAAATCGTTTTGTTTGATATATGGGGGTTAAGGAAAGTATTGACACGATTCAACCCATTTTTGATACACAGAAAAGCCATTAGCAGGAAAAAGTATCTCTAAATTTTAATTACACATATATATCACACATTGTCCGACGTTTTCGTTTAAAAGTCAACTAAAGGTACCAGATTCTAAATATTCGGTACCTAGTCTTATTCCGTTATATTCATTTCTTCTTGATTTGTATATCGGAAAATGAAAGAATCATATGAAATTTAAAATTTCGGTACCACGCACATCGTCCAATTTTTCTCACTGCCCCCTTTAAAGGCCTCTCATGTTGTCACCGGGTTAAAATTTAATGTCTCTGGAGCGTTCAGTTACTGATTCAACATCCGAAATCGTGATCAACGTTGGGAAGTCAAAACCCGATGGGTCGAGCTACTTGGGTGTAAAACTGCATAAGTCATTTGCAAAACTTTAGCCCAACATAACGTAACTCAACTATTACCTTAAAAGTTTACGGCTGGCGTGGGCGTGGCAGCGATCCGATTACAGCCATCTACGAACTCGTCCTTTTTTTTTTGTCATTAAAATATGTCAATTTATCTTAGGTCATACGAACAACCGTTATGTGAACAAAACTTTTATACTCTGTAGCAACATGTTGCAGGAGCACAAAATAACATCGCTGGATATGCAAACACGAACATACCCAGTAGAAAATTTCAAGCATAAGTTCAAAATAGTTCGGTGAGAAATTCAACAGTGATTTGCCGTTATAAATCCATTGCAAATAAAACACCAACAAAATGCACGGAAAATTGTAAAGGAAAGAAGACGGTATCGGTAAATTTCACAGCGGGACCCGTGATGGTGGACGGCGATTGCAATAAAACAAACTAACTCCAGCAATTCTCTGTGGTCTCGCAACTCATAGAGCGAAAACGAAAAATAATAAAAAGTACAGTTGCGGTTGACATTGTACGCTAGTTGTTGTTGTTAAATTTGCAAACCCTTAGTGGTCTTTTAAATGACTGGATTTCGGAGCTTTTTATCGTTCACAATTATTCCAATGCGTTAGGCAACATTTTGTTGGGCGACATTAGCAGCAGGAACCACTTGTCGTGAGGCTACATGCATATGCCAACAACAACAACAACAACGACGACAGCAACGACAATTATGAAAACTTTGAAGTGAAAATGCTAGCGCCAAAACAACGGTGTCGGGCAATTTTCGTAATAAATTTATGTCGCTACGTTGTCGGCGGCATTCGCCGTTGAAGCGTTTCGTGAACGCTGTTTAACGAAAGTGTGGCGGGACACGCAAGTGCTGCAGCACTATTTATTACGTTTAAACGAGATATGGCCCAGTATACATTTGGACTCACGATGAAAAGTCTTCAGCCAGATAGGAAGCAATTCACTTTTATAGAATATTTATTTTTATTTTTTAAAGAGTGTATATTTTTCCCTTATTTTCTCCACACCAAAATGTGGACAGTCTTTTAGACAATTTAGTATTATAACTAATGCGTATGTTTCTTTAAGGGATGATCTAGTCTAGCGGCATGAATTAAAGGTCATTTGGGATAAAGTAAATATTTTATACAAGATCAAAGGTCTGCAAAAATTCATTTTAGCTGTATCTTCCGTGCGGGCGTCGACAGGGCAGTGAGTGCCAATACTTACAATGCTATCAGGAAAACAATAGAGCATCTTTAGTGCTACGCATTAATAGACTACGCTACGCTCTGGGGTCCCAACGGTTTGATACACTGGAGGAGGTATCAATAGAATCTGTTAAAATTCATGTCTTAAAAGATAACTACTCCACTTTGATCTAGAAACTGAACTCCATCTGGTATCGCAAAGGACCAAACCTGATCTATGAATGGCTTATTAGCCTACAAGATTAACCTAACCTAACCTTATGAGAGATCAATAGATCAAACAAATTTTGAAATTATTAATATTCAAACAGTCATAAGTCTGATAATATCAATTGATCAAAAAATGAAAAATTTTCTAAAAGTATTCAACGCAAATATCAACTACTAAATGGCATGACTCTATAGTAGCTTCCGTCTCGTTTTGAAAAGAATATTTCTGCGCAGACAAAGTATTACTTAAGACCGATGCATACATATTTCGTACAACCAAATTTTTTTTTTTTTGAAAACAAACAAAACTTAAGAATGTTTCCTTTTCAAATTTACGCGGTTTGAATTTTGCACGCCTGAATATTTAATATGCGTAACGGCATATGGCCGAAGCTAAGCTGAGACAATTTCAGTTGAAATTAAATCGGTCGACTGCCAATAAGGTTTTTTAATGACCTCACAGCTGTCATACACATACACAGGTGCTTAGCAGTGCGATGGCACTGAGGATCTACGACGTGTTTAAGCCAAGTGAGTCCAATTTTTTATTTTAGTATAATTGTTGATCAAAATAGTACTATGCCCACACACACACACCTCGACACTTACGCTCAAATATATGCACGAATATTGGCCAAAGCGCACGAGCCGATAGCCAATTTATATTTAAGCCCCAACGTCCAATAGCTTGTCATCAGTTAAATTTTGCTCCACAACAGTAAAACAACTACCAAACAATCAAAATGTTCAAATACGTAAGTACAAACGAACCATAATTTGTTTATTATGAATTTGTTTCGTAATAAAATGAATTCTTCCTTGCAGTTCGCTCTCGTTTTCGTCGCCCTCTTCGCCTTCGCCGCTGCCGAGCCCAAGCCCGCTGTGGTCGCAGCACCATTGGCCTACTCAGCTCCATTGGTCGCCTCCCCCTACGCCGCTGCCTATGCTGCCCCATATGCCGCTTACGCCGCCGCTCCCTATGCCGCCTACGCTKCACCCTACGCCGCTTACCCTTACAGCGCCGCCTATGTGCTCCGCAAGTAAACGGAATGTAGCRRYTGACCTGTGATAGCATCGAATTGGATTTGATTGGCAATGAAAAGAACTAAGTTTTTCATAATAAAAAAAAAACTCTAAACAAAATCTAGAATCAAGTGTTTTTTATATTTTACTGAGTAGGAATAATTAATACTCGCCAAAACGGGCAGAGGGATGAAAGGAACTTAAAAAAAGAGCCTACCAATTTAGTTAGGTGTTAAAATGTTTTCCTGAATAACATTTAAATGTTGAGTCATTTGACATCGATTCAATAATATTTGTAAAAAGCCAAAGCTTCTTCAATAATTAGCAATACGAGGTGTGTTCAAAAAGTATCGCGAATTTTGAATTTTCGCGGGATACGTATATTCAAATTTCGAATTTTTTGTGGCGTTATGTTGGTACTCATGYCTCTCACTTATGCCGACAAGCTCGGCCATTTTGAATGTTCATTTAATTGTTGACAGCTGCTTTGCTTGCACGTGTTTAGGATCGTCTTCGATTTTTACCTATTCAAAAAAATGGATCAAAGAACCTGTAWCAAATTTTGTGTGAAAAACGAAATTAAGTGCGCGGATGCATTCCGAATGTGACTGTGGCATACGGAGAAGCTACTTTGGACCGAAGCAACGTTTATCGGTGGTACAAAATGTTCTCAGAAGGCCGAGAAGATGTGACAAAAATTGGCTTTTGCACCACGATAACGCCCCTGCTCACACATCGTTGCTTGTGCGCGACTTTTTGGCCAAAAACAACACACTAAAGATGCCGCAGCCACCGTATCGCCCAGATCTGGCTCCCTGTGACTTTTTCTTGTTCCCTAAACTGAAGAGGCCCATAAAGACGGCATCGAAGGAGGAGCTGAAGAAGATAAAAAAAAAAAGATTTTTTGAAGTGCTTCGAAGATTGGAAAAACCGTTGCCACAAGTGTATAATATCTCATGGGGATTACTTGGGAGGGGACAAAATAGATATTCAAGAATAAATAAATAATTTTTGAAAAAACACAAAATTCGCGATACTTTTTGAACACACCTCGTATAGTATGATGAAGAATGATTCTACTTTTTCAGTATCAGTCTTCTTCTTATTCTTTATTAGTGTAGACACCGCTTACCGCTGCAGTCCTTCTTCGTGTTCGATGCTTGGTGCCAATCTCCCAAGTGGAGATTCTAAGTGTAACCAGGTCCATCTCACTTGGTCTTTCCAACGGATTGGAGGTCTTCCTGCTTATCTGCTTCCCCGGAGGTTTATGCGTCGAATACTTTCAGAGCAGGAGTGTTTTCATCCATTTGTACGACCTACAGAGTACAGAATTTAGACTTTGTTCGTCCAAAGAGGACTTTACTTTTCAACTGCCTACTTAGTCCGAAGTAGCACATGTTAGCGAGAGTTGACATTGTTGTTGCTGTTAATGCTGGTTCCAAGATAGACGAAATTATCTACAACTTCGAAGTTATGACTGTCAACAGTTACGTAGGTGCCTAGTCGCGAGTGCGACTACACACTTATTGAAGATTTTACCTTCTCTGTTCAGTTGTGCAGCTTAAATTAATTTCTCCAGCACCAGATTGAAGAATTCGCACGATAGGGAGCCACCTTGTCTGAAACCTCGTTTGGTATTGAACGGCTCAGAGAGGTTCTTCCCGATCCTGACGCAGATTTTGGTATTACTACGTTAACTGTAGTTTCTCTATCAAGGATGTTTGTTCCTTCTAATTGGGTGCGTTTTTTTATGTAGTGGGTACCAAAACCAGAATCTTTTCTGGTCTCTCCCTAGTGAATGGCAATCAGAGAACTTGCGTGAACTTCTACACATGACTCCATCTTCCCCTCATTGCAAGAATCAACCCTCACGTTGCAATTATCGTTAGATTCTCAACTTAACTGATGCAAGGCTTTGAAACGTATCCCAATAAGATATCAAAAAAAAAAAAAAAAAATATCAATAACGGCTTTTGTGCATATAATTATCAGTAATAAAAACATAAGTGTTCATGGCAACTGTTTATCACACTGAAATTGTTCATGTAGCAAGTGTCAGCAGCAGGCCACGGCACCAAGTAAAAACTCGGTAAACACGCTATCGCTTACATGTAACTTTTAACCCAACCAAATATTCGCTGGCAAGAACTGCTGACAGCTACAAATCAACTCGCACACTGAAGTGACCATGAAAATGTTGTTGACAGCCGAGTTGCAGCAGTGAACGCTGAAGGACTGCCAGCGACTCTGCTGAACTCGACGCGAAATCCCTGGCGCAAGCGGTTCGCTGAGTTGGCCACAAATACAACACAAATGCTGAAATGCACGCATGAGTTTTGTTTCGCGAATGCCCTGCAGGAATGTCGAGGACTTTTAAAATGCTGATCTTTCTTAAATTCACAATTAAAATGAGGACCAGGCTTTACAACTGGTATATTCAGATGCATAAATTGCTTGGGTCTTTTGAAGTAATGCGTTTCGTCTCAAGCGAACTATAAATTGTACAAAGATCCATGTTGTCCCCATTCCTTTTGCAACATCCCTCTGAAGCAATGAAAAAGTATTATTCCATCGAATCGAGGCTTTGTTTCATCCAACTTATCAAGCATGCTAAATCCCTAACCTTACTAATTCCTATAATCGCAATCCATCCGAAACTTTCAAATCAACCAAGGGATGTACGAAATAAGAAGCACCAAATAAATTCGTTTCAAGCTTATGTTTTTATTTTTTGCTATTGTGGGTTCAGTAAAATTGTATCCTTTTCATTGTCAATTAAATCCAATTTGATACTATTACAGGTCAACCGCTGCATTCCGTTTACTTGCGGAGCACATAGGCGGCGCTGTAAGGGTAAGCGGCGTAGGGTGAAGCGTAGGCGGCATAGGGAGCGGCGGCGTAAGCGGC
>NW_017535385.1:143051-178459 GCF_001853355.1 Bactrocera latifrons
TAGGCAGCGGCGTAGGGGGAGGCGACCAATGGAGCTGAGTAGGCCARTGGTGCTGCTACCACAGCGGGCTTGGGCTCGGCAGCGGCGAAGGCGAAGAGGGCGACGAAAACGAGAGCGAACTGCAAGGAAGAACTCATTTTATTACAAAACAAATTCATAATAAACAAATTATGGTTAGTTTGTACTTACGTATTTGAACATTTTGATTGTTTGGTAGTTGTTCTACTGTTGTGGAGCACAATTTTACTGATGACAAATTCGTTGATTATCCGTCTTTATATACGAATACAATTAGTTTGTTATTGCGATTTTATTGGCCGAGAAGTTTTTGAGTTTTTGTTTTGTGTTTTTTTGGTTTTTATTTCGACAATTTTTGGCTAAGCACGTAGAAGGCCGCAAATTGACCACTTCCATTAAAATAATCGCTTAAAATGTGTGTTTACTCACATATATATACATACTTATAGCTGTATATATATATGTACAGTATATCATATGAAATCAAGCATGCTCTTTTAGGCAGAAATACTTATCAATTATTTCTCTTCTACAATTTGAAAAAAAAAAAATTACATATGCTATGAGATACCTACGTAGTCAAAGAATAGTCTTAAATCATTAATATTTATTTAATGAAAAGTATTGTGATAAAGAACTGTATTTAAGACCTGTGAAAGTTCATTTTGTATGAAGTGTTTAATTTTTATATTATGGATGGCACAGTGATACTTATTCTCTAGTATATATATCCTGTATTAAGTTCGCCTCGAAGTTTGTAATCCCCAGAAAGAAAATTTGTAGATCTTCTATGGTATATACTGTATATAAATGGTCAGGCGGACGAGCAGAGTCAGTTTCGCCATCTGTCGACAAATATTGCACATGCCCTTTACTCGCTAAAAAGCTGCCTCATCTGTCGAAACCGCCGACATCGTACCGCTATATAACATTTGTAGCTGTCATACAAAATGACGATAAGAAAGAGTCTAGATGTTTCCACCTCAGCTTTCTCATTGAAACTTTAACAAGTTACATCTTACAAAATCCTTACTCTCACCTTGTGAGTGCCAATGAAATATGTGACCCTCTACTGAAGACTAGTTGTTCAATGGACCTTTTACGTTCCACTCTGAGGCATAAGGGTTTCGCAAGCCCCACAACTGCTGGTTGCTGACCAAACGGTTTCACAATTATCAACGAATCCGCTGTGGTCAAGCTCCCAGACAAGTTTAATATGGTAGTAGCTTGATGTTGCTGCTAATGAGGTCATGACCTTCTTGACTCTCAATCAGAGCTCTTGATCTCGTGAGATAAATTCCTAGTTATTTCTAGTTTTCTGGACGACTGAAAGCTCATGGCATAAAAAGCTTACCTCTAGTACAAATCAGTAGGCCTATATTAAAAAGTGTAGGTAAAAGTATTATACATATGTATAGTGGACATTGTAATAAGCTTGGCACATATTCCTCTCATAAGGTTAGGAGAGCATATAGACATATTCTATGGTGAGGGAGAGAAATACATACAACAAAAGGTATTGCTGGCACGGTAGTGGTCGCTGCCAACTTTTGGCAGCCGTGTCATCGACAGAGATTCATTAAGAATGCAAGAAATGTTGCAGTGCTTAAAGGCATGGACCAACATTGACAAAGCGCAACAGCAAGCGTTTATGTGTGTTGCTACTCATTTAGGGATTTTCGATTTTGTTTGCTCTTCCTGCTTTCTGCAAATTGCAAAATGACCGCATTTTTTAGATAATGCTCGAGTAAATCTGTAAGAATTTCTAACTCGCAAGCAGCAATGCTATAATATAGGGTTCGAAAGTTGGAAATTAGTAGAAATAAATTGATACCAATAGACTACTGTGTGTTTCTAAAACCTTTAGAACAATTTTCAGATTATTTCAAGTCATAAGACATGTTTCTAAAGAGTATATATGATACATTAGAGCGTTCCGACGTACAAAGAGGCAAAAATCGGAGAAATCGCATATGCTAGAAGTTTTCTAAGGGTCATTCTGAACAACTTTGACTAAGAGAGTATAGAAATAAAACTGGTTTTAGGTAAGCGATTTGTAAGGCGAAGCTTTTTAGGGATCGGAAAAATTTCTTAGTCCGTTTTTGAGTTATCTGAATGATATGATTAAAAAAGTAGGTGAATTTCTACATTTTATAGATCATTTGCCGGATCGCTGGCTTAAAACCGGGTTTTGACCCATAGTACCTTTGGCAATTTGTTCAGAAAGAGAAAACATTTTACGTAGAAAATTTTCCGCATACTCGACTTTATAGAAAAAAATTTACTGTAATGTCCTTAGGAAAATCTTTTCATATTTCACTATTTCAAGACAATTTCAAGTGTTTGCGTTTTAAAAAGAAAAAAACAAAATAACCCAGGAAGTACCAATAAAATATAGAAATAGAAGATTTCGTTTTAATTCTGTTTTATTGTTGCTTGTTTGGAAAATTTATTTTCTGTACTTTTAATTCGTTGGCAATGAAGTCCAATTCGATGCTATCACAGGTCAGTCGCTACATTCCGTTTACTTGCGGAGCACATAGGCGGCGCTGTAAGGGTAAGCGGCGTAGGGTGAAGCGTAGGCGGCATARGGAGCGGCGGCGTAAGCSGCATATGGGGCAGCRTAGGCAGCGGCRTAGGGGGAGGCGACCAATGGAGCTGAGTAGGCCARTGGTGCTGCTACCACAGCGGGCTTGGGCTCGGCAGCGGCGAAGGCGAAGAGCGCGACGAAAACGAGAGCGAACTGCAAGGAAGAACTCATTTTATTACAAAACAAATTCATAATGAACAAATTATGGTTAGTTTGTACTTACGTATTTGAACATTTTGATTGTTGGTTTTTGTTTGGTGTTTTACTGTGGTGAAGCAAAATTTAACTGATGCCAAATTCGTTTATTGCTCGCCTTTAAATACAATTCGACGGGGAAGTCAACTTGTTGGCGACTTTTGATTTTTATTTATTTTCTTTGCAATGAATATTTAATCGCTTTGTACTAAACACTTGAAGGCCTGAAGGTCGTAAATTGACACCTTGTATTAAAATACTCAAGTGTGAATGTGTGTATTTGAAAGAGGGTGTATGTTGCAAACAAACTACATGGAAAGACATGCTCAGAATACATAGGCGTATGTAAAACTTACCTAAGAAAAACAACACTCTTTATACTCTTGCAACATGTTGCCACAGAGCATAATAGTTTTGTTCACCTAATGGTTGTACGTATCATCTAAAACTAATTGAGATAGATATAGTGTTATAAATATATACATACATATATAGGTATATAAGAGATCTCGGTGATGAAAAATTCCGGTGGTTGTCTGTCCGCCCGTCTGTCTGTGCAAACGGTAACTTCAGAAAAAATTAAGATATCTTAATGGAGCCTGGTATGCGCGTTCCTTGACAAAAACCAAGTACAAGTTCATAGATTCGCGTAGTCAGACCACTGCCACGCCCACAAAACGCCATTAACCAAAACCCTATAAAGTGTCATAACTAAGCTCTAAATTAAGATATAGAACTGTAACTTGGCACAGAGGATTGCAGTAGGCGACACGTGTGGTTAAAATTTAAAAAAGTGGGCATGGCCGCCCTCTAATAAGCTTAATGTGTATATCTCTTAAGCCACCTAAGCTACAATAACCAAATTCACCTAGCGCAAATATTATGAGAACTCCTACCAAAAAATTAAATAACGCTCACTAACCATATAATAAAATGTATGGCGAAATCGCAACAGCCATGCCTCTTTTTCATATAACACAATTTTATTTGATTTTCTTCTGTACAAATATGCCATCTTATGGCCCAAAATTCTCCAAATCCAACAAAAACTGTTCAAGCCCCTAGGTACCGTATATGTGGACCACAGTATCTATAGCTGACTTTTGATCGAAAATATCGGTCAATGTGTCAGATTTACAATTGAAATTCCTTTCCTGATTGTAGTATGCCTGTGTGCTACAAATGGATTGGACGAGGTCAATACTCCACTGAGCAACCAAATACCTAATATAAAGATTTTCGAACTTCGGGTGACTTTACACTTCATCAAGCGGCCAATATGTGAGTTATCTGAATAAAATTGAGAGAGCGTGTTTTTCTTATAACGGTGCACATTTGTGGTAAGAATCAATGAAATCGGGTGAAAACTCGCCCTAGATCCCATATAACTAACAGGTCTTATGTACTTGAAGCTACTTCCCTGGCTTTAATCCTTGCAACCTCCAAAAGTTCGGTTATATCCAAACTTAGCCCTTGCTTACTCGTTGCATTGAGCTTTAATGGATATATCTTCTAGGCATATTTCGTACAATTATTTTAAAAAAACATCGCATGAAAAAAATCTGTCCAATGACCTTTCGTATTCTGCTCCAACCTAAAGAGAATTTACAATTTACTTCTTCCAAGCAAGTTATGAATGAAAGATATATAAATAAAAACAAACATTAGCATTACTTACATCGGAGCGACAATACCCTTCACAGGAGCATTTTTTACAGTTAGGGGACTCACAACTTGTCGCAGCGCATAGTAAAATCATAGATTTCTAGACTTGTTTAAAAAATATACGAAATCTTTATGAGACTATATGAAACCCCAAAGTATAAAACGGTCAGTTTGAATACCTTATAATTGTTGGGATTGTCTTGGACAATAATTTATTTCCCACTTCGCGCAGATATTTTATTCAAAAAATAGTCTTAACTACAGATTTTACTATTTTCACAGCAGATTCTTCTCTTCTTCTCGGAGCAACAGAAATTCATTGCTGTTTCATTCCGCTGCATTTGCAGTCAGAACAGAGAGAGAGTGTATCGGCTCCTTGGCGTGAAAGTGCGCGTGTAAGAATTTGCAGATATTTTGAAATGTTTATTTAAACAAAAGCAGCTGCTCCATACGGAACTCAACAAAGTCGCAGAATATTCTGATTTGGCTCAAAATTAAGACGAGGGAAAAAGGTGCAACAAAATGAATTTGACGCATTTAATCATTTTGAGTTTACTGAAGGTGTGTGCAAGTGATACATTTGATAGGGATCGTATATATTTTCCTGATAATTTGCGAAAAGTGTCCATAGGTACGAAAATAATGTTGTAAATTCAATTTTGGAAATAGTGGGATTCATTTTGATACAAATAGCTGTCGACGCCTCCAATGGTACAAACCATACTGACATTTCATATCGAAGTGGAATATGGAACATTTATCCCCTGGATCTACTACCAAGAAGAAAACCGCGACGAGGAAATAAGATATTTTGATATGTTGGGATAGAAAATAGCGTATCTCCAGATTGTTGTGTTTTAATTTCAGTGAAAATAAATCATATAATCGTTTATTCAATCATAAATCAATATACTTTATTTTGCTGAAAAATTGGGTATTGAGTAGTCGAAAAAGTCGTTTCGTGTTTTGTCAATAGATGTCGTTGCAGGCGTATATCTGCAGAGCTACCAATCACATTGTGTCATACCATCTATTGTTGGGAAGGTGAGCTTCATTTAACCAAAAAATAGCAATAAATTCGGGGAAGTTGAAAAATATTACAGTTGTTCAAAAATGAGTGAAAATTAATTGAAATAATGAGAAATTCGCATTATTTTTAAATTTTTGTATAAAAAAGGGAAGACTGCCGCGCAAGCCACCAATGAAATTTTTGAAGTTTTCGGAGACGAGGCTGTATAAGCTCGAGTAGCACAACCATGGTTCGCTCGCTCCCGTTCTGGAAGTTTCGATTTACACTGATGGAATAATGTCTCCAGCGAGACGCCGCCTGCTCTAATTTTGATTAGAAATACGAAAAGACTTTTTCGTCTACCAATATATGGCATGTAATCAAGAACGCCAATAAAATACACTTCATAAATATGCTATATACAGGTATGTATATGCATGTGTGCGTGCGTGTGAGTAAGCAAATATTGCATTAGCTGTGTACTAAATAACTGCGGACATGACGTCTCAATGACGATGGGCACGCAGACTATCGATAACCGTATCACCGCGAGCGCTTCATTTGGTATGCAGGAAGCGTCGCCGCGCTTGGAGGCAGCAGGTCATTTGAAACGCCCCCGCACGCTCCCCGCTAAATGACGGCTGTTGTGGCAGCTGTTATTCAGCTTTTGTTGGCATTTGTGCTTTTGTGCATTTTCGGGCAATTTTGCTTTATTTCAGCCCGAGGCGGCTTTATGCCCACCGCTCCCCTCCAATACGTGTGTGGCAAGATGGCCTTTAATTATTAGTGCTAATGCAAGTACTTGACAGCAAAAACAACACATGCTTGGCGTTAAGTCCAATTACCACACAATTGACGCAGGCCAAAATGTGTGCTAAAAATGTCAACAAGAACTTCATTACAAATACACGCAATAATTATAACACAAACAAGAAACGCTAAGGTCGCAATTGCTTCATTTGCCTTATTTACATATTTAATTTAGTTAGTAGTTTTATTAGTTTAATTCATTGTCGTGCACTTATATTTCGGGTTGTCTATTATCACCCAAGTTGGTACTCGTAAACGTGTGCATTAAAATGCGTGGCTCAACGCCTCCAAAATCGGACTCATAAAGAAACATACACATGTGCGTACAAGTGCGCGTGTCATTGGACATCACAGCTGATTGTTCATAACCCTGCACGTTATGCCCAAAACTTTGCCAATGTCAGCTCTTTGAACGCATAATTATGTCGAGCTACGAACCATCGGGCAAATGGTAAGCGTATATAAACGCAAGCGATTGTCATATGTTTATCAGTTCAGTTTTGTTTCCTCAACAATACAGCACAAACCAAACACAAGATGTTCAAATACGTAAGTAACTTTAGTCACACTTCCATAAGCATTCGGATTACATATTGATTACCACAAAGCACCTCTAACTTAAAATTGTCTTCCTTTTGCAGTTCGCTCTCGTTTTCGTCGCGCTTTTCGCCTTCGCCGCTGCCGAGCCTAAGCCCGCTGTGGTCGCAGCACCATTAGCCTACTCCGCCCCATTGGTCGCCTCCCCCTACGCCGCTGCCTATGCTGCCCCATATGCCGCTTACGCCGCCGCTCCTTATGCCGCCTACGTTTCACCCTACGCCGCTTACCCATACAGCGCCGCCTATGTGCTCCGCAAGTAAACGGAACCTAGCAGTAGAACTCTGGAACTGTGATTGTACAATAAATGAGATTGATTGGCATTGAATAGGAGAAATTTGGACTCAAACTTATTGAAATAATGAAATAAAACTGAAAATTTGGAAACGAAGTCACAAACTTTTATTATTCTAATGTTCTTTTTCACGTTTTCAATTTAAGTTGGCCATTTACAGAGCATAGAAAATCCACTTGCAAAATAAGAACATGTTTGCATTCCCTTTAGATGAAAAAAAAAAAAATATTTTACATTTTACAACATAACGGTCTATTTTTGCTCTTCTTATAACTATAGAAAAACAGATGTGTAGGCAAATAAAAAATTTGAGCTAATGAAAAATACATAACTTCAGACCAATTGAATTTTATGGTCTAAAGGAAACAAACTATGTTCTAGAAGCAACGAGGCAAGTAAGAATGAAATATAGAAGAATTATCGGAATTTGGAGCCTTAAAACGTCTATTTGGGTTCTGATTGATTTATGCTCTGATGGAAACTAGACCACAGGCCCCAACCATTTAAGTGAACCCCTCTTTTCGAATCAAATTCTAAACGCGTTACTACATTTTTAGAGCATAATTTATTTTATTAGATTCTACCATATTTTAATAAAAATTTTAGATATTCTAATTTATATCCACATAGCATCTGCTCAGTCTAAATTAGGTATTTAATTAATGGAGAAAAATATTTACTCCGCCATATCGCAGTGTTATTACGTCGGTTCGACACTTATTTGTTAATTTCCAGGATACTTACACAACTCTGTCAACCTTTCTAGTTTACTTTGTGTTCTGCTTTATGGGGTGGTTACATGGGTTTACGGGTTTCAAAGAATCGGTTTTTGTTTTTCATTGCCTTATAAAATTCTACAACACTTCTAGAATATTGTCCTAAGTTGATCCGATCGATAGTTTCGGAGATACATCCTTGAAAACTTGTGCGCTCGAGGTTAGCTAGACTAAGCACGCGGTCTTTACACGCGTTTTCTCGAAACTGTGTTTTGAAGTCGATTGGCATGATTCCTCGAGAACTACTGAACCGATCTTCATGAAATTTTACGCCGGTCTTTAAAATGCAATTTTTAATGAAATTTTCATTTCTTTGTAAAAATGCCTACAAAAAATCCAAGTTTTAGTTTTCCTCTTCATCCACGTTCTAAGTTAAGGTTTTAACTAAAAACACGTATTTTTTCAAATGAGATAGAGAGAAGGAGATATCCTGCAAATTCGGGTGCATCTTTTTTCCGATGGGTCACCGGATATGGTGTCGCAATAACCGAGCTTACAATTTTTTTTCTAATAATTTTAAAATTGCTTTGTTAATAATATATGTTTGTAACAATAAATTTTAATAAAATATTTCAGTTTTTTCTTTAGAAAATAAAAGTGTTGAATAAGTGTAGGTTTTTTACCCAAGGAAACCCATGTAACCCCTTATACTAGTTGAAGGAGATTTTTTTTTTTTTAATTTATGTTAAGAACAAACATTCATATAGAACATTCATGTCAATAATTAATATAGCTATAATAATAATAAAAATAAAGAAGTAGACTTCCAATACTTTACCTGACTACAGAGTATGATAAGAGTCTTGTTTTGCTAGCCAAGAGCTTAGAATTTGTTTCAACGGCCAACAAGATTCGATCCATGGATGAGTTCCAATATACTGCAAGTATCTTATTTATAATTTTGTAATGACTTGAGAACCCATTTACTATTAAATTTCGAACTAATGAAAGAATAAGAAATCAATGATGAAGTTAAGTTCCATTGAGTGGCTCGCAGCTGTCCCTCATAATTACTTTTTCCTATTTTCCGATTAAAATTTGAAAGACTTATTTATCGTTTATGGCTTTGCCTTATTTTTTCAATTTTTTATCCTTAAATTACGGTATCTTTTGCCACATTCCGTTTACTTGCGGAGCACATAGGCGGCACTGTATGGGTAAGCGGAGTAGGCGGCGTAGGGTGAAGCGTAGGCGGCATAAGGAGCGGCGGCGTAAGCGGCATATGGGGCAGCATAGGCAGCGGCGTAGGGGGAGGCGACCAATGGAGCTGAGTAGGCCAATGGTGCTGCTACCACAGCAGGCTTGGGCTCGGCCGCGGCGAAGGCGAAGAGGGCGACGAAAACGAGTGCGAACTGCAAGGAAGAACTCAATTTATTACAAAACAAATTCATAGTAAACAAATTATGGTTAGTTTGTACTTACGTATTTGAACATTTTGATTGTTGGTTTTTGTTTGGTGTTTTACTGTGGTGAAGCAAAATTAAATTGATAATGAAATCACTTATCGCTCGCCTTTAAATACTTGTGGATTAATGCGTTCTGCACGCTAATGTAAGTATGTATATGATCAGTCTTGCTCATTTATGTATGCAAGACACTCGTGAGTACTGGGGAGGAAAAGTAAGGGGAAAGAAATGTTGTTTCTTTTTGCCTTCAACCCATGCTCTACAAGTCGCGTCGCTACAGCGTGTGTATCCATACGCTGCCAAAAATAAAAATAAGTGTATCTCAAAGGTTCATAGACATTTAATAAATAATTGGCAAAATAAAGAAATAACTGTTCCAGAATCCCTATAGATTAGGTTAGGTTAGATGGCTGATCGAAGATCGGTCATGAAGCTATAGAAAAGAAGAAGTCTCTAGTTCTAACACATAAATTAACAAAATGCTTAGTAGCCAAAACGAATTTACATATGCGTTTGGTTTCAACTCCCGCTAGTACGGTGGGGTGTCTGAAAGTCTATCTAATAGGATAGGGGAGCTCCGACCCGCTTCCATTCTACTTATATCAGTTCTAGGATGCTTTTTCTAGTTAGCTCATCAGCTTTACAATTTCCTGCATTTCTGCTTAGGTCTGGCACCTATACCAGTCTTATCACAAAGACACTCGATGCTATTGATGGTGAAGTTAGGCATAGCTTGACCAGCCCTGAACGCACTGTCAATGAGTTCAAGGCTAGTATCGCGACTCTGCCGCTCTAAATCTACTGCTACATTAATGGCTGAAACCGCAGTTTAGAAAACCATTTAGAATACCATGGTTGAAGTAAACCTTAGTGCAACGCTCTCTAGGTCCTTGCAGGGGTGGTCTTTTCTAGAGCCCTCTACCACATAAAGACTCCATAGAACATAACGGACCTGACTATGGTGGGGCAGAGAACCAATTTCGATGAGAAAACCCAACTTTTGCCCATAGCTCCTTCACAGCACTTCGAAGCAATCGATAACTTTTTTGGTCCCTCTTTGTTATTCGGCTTTCATGAAAGCTTCCTATTCAGGATGAGTCCTTTATAGTATACGCCGGTTGTACACGGATGTCTCCCATTTGCGGCAGCGATGTCACCGGGAAGACTAAAATTTTCTTAAAGGTCTGGACTTGTCACCGGGATCTAATAATAGTAGAGGACGAAAAGCATTAGCTTTGATATATATCATCTAAGATGTTACTCAGATTCATTTGCCACAATAAGCTCAAGAAAATATATGCATTTAATCCCTTAATAGACGTGCACATCAAACTTCAACTAAAGGAGCGTCAACCATTATATTGGATTAATGAGTGCTTGAAAGAGTCGKGACCCGCTCCAGCAAATTTTGGACTTAAACTCCGATAATGTTTCATAAAATTCAAAGAATCTATAAAAGTCAAATAAGCTGATGTCATTTATATTACACTAAAAGTGGGCGTGATTGTATTCCGATTACGCAATTGTATCAAGAGAATATTGTAAACCACAAGAACCAGGGATCGAGTAATTAGTGAGCTATGAAATTTCACCAAGCACTGAGAAGTGAAGCTGGATATAATTGCTTCATTTATCTTTAATTTTAGTGAAGAGATGACTGCGTAGAATTTATTCTCAAATAACGGGTCTGAAGTACGACAAGTTTCAGCAAAAATTGTACTAAATAGTACTGAAATGTTTTTACTAAATTCTTTTTTTTTTTTTGCTTAGGCATGTCCGCACGTCTACGACGACCATGAAATGACAGTGAAGCGCTTAGCAAAATAATGGTTTAATATGCGCGGCGGCCACCAAATGACAACCGAAAATTGGCTCGTCTACACCAAATTTAAATAAAAAAAGAATTTTCGGCAAAATTGCGTACAATTTCAATCAAAGTCGGACTTACTTATTTGCAAAGCAAGACATCGTGGATATACTTGTGCACACACACAATAATATTCTTTTTTAGTTTTTTGAAAATGGCAGAGTATTTAAACTCGAGCAGAGCTCACCACTATTATCAGTTAAAATTTGCTCTACCACAAAGCAACTTCCAAACTAAGAATAAACAAGATGTTCAAATACGTAAGTAGTGCATTTCATATGCCAAGCAACTAACTTTTAATTTACTTTGCAGTTCGCCCTCGTTTTCGTCGCTCTCTTCGCCTTCGCCGCTGCCGAGCCTAAACCCGCTGTAGTRGCAGCACCATTGGCCTACTCAGCTCCATTGGTCGCCTCCCCCTATGCCGCTGCCTATGCTGCACCATATGCCGCTTACGCCGCCGCTCCCTATGCCGCCTACGCTTCACCCTACGCCGCCTACTCCGCTTACCCATACAGCGCCGCCTATGTGCTCCGCAAGTAAACGGTATGTAGCGGTTGATCTGTGATAGTGCCGAATTGGATTTGATTGGCAATGAAAGGGAAAGCTCTGTTTGACATTGGAAAATAAAAACAAAACCCAAAAAAACATAATCTGCTTTAATGTACTCTTTTACTGTCATTTTAATAGTTTCAATTCCTTTTGTTTGGAAAAGTTTTGACCAACGATTTAAGGCGAAAAATCGTGAATATCCAGGAATATTTAATTGTAATTTTGTAAAGAAATGGGAAGAAGTCTTATTTTGAATCACTCCAGCGAAGATTTTTGAAGGTTTTTCGCCTTAAATAACTTTGATTTCTAATTTCGGTGAATTAGAAAAATTCTGATAGATCTGAATACAGGCAAGTTGTAGAAATCGTATCCTTCGCAATACCAATCGCCGTTGCTGTGATGTTTGTTATGGCAGCGCGAGTTTTCTCAAATTCCTTCATTGCCGGAGACATAGTCATGTCCGACAGCGAAATGCTATTTATATGATCCATAAATATGACGAAAGCAGTCCACAACAACGGAAGCGAAGACGGTAGCGGAGCACATAGAGCAAAATGAGACCGAGCGGCGAAGCGAATTTGCTAATTTACGCATAAAGCCACGCAAGTTTCTATTCGTGAATACATATGTATATGTGTATGTATGTATGTGTGTGTGAGAGCGGAGACCGCGCGAAAACTAACCGCATAACACGTAACGAAAACAAACGGGATTGAGTGCTCCAGAACACCCTTGCGTATGTTTGTAGGCATGTTTGGAATGGAGTTCATTTCTATGGTTATGAAGCTGTCCTTATGGCCCACAACTGAAAGCAATTCATGAAGAATGGCTTAAGTCTGAAATCAAAGCGCCTCAAAGCATAACGTGGCGAATACGAAATGAGCGAGCGCGCGACTACAACTCCAACATCGAAATTAAATTTCCGGTCGACGAGCGCTTTCCCAACACAAACGAGCATCGCACAAGCGCCCACGCAGGTACATTGGGAACTTGCATAGCCACCAATCACAATGGGCGATTGCCTAACAAGCACTCACACTCGGAACTGAGCAAACGCTCGGTGCTTCAAGCGGTCAACCTTCACGCACGTTGCAAGCAAGATGGCTGAATGCACGCCTCAAACAATACTAAGTGCTTGGCTTATTTCAGCAGCGGTTCGGAGCAATGTGCGCTGCTGACCAGTAGCAACAACAACAACAACAGCTTAAGTAGCACATTCAGTGGACAAAAGGATTTGCGAAAGTATTCAACGTGATGTGCACTGCGGGAGTGGAGATTCGTCCGAGGCAAATGATAATTAACATACACTCGCATATGTGTACATGTGTGTAAGAATGTATGTGTGTGTAAGATTGCATTTATACAAACAGCAGCTCATTTTAATTCAGTGCCTCCAAAGTGGTCTCGATTGTATCAAATCGCCTGTGCGCAGAGTAATCACATTCAGATGTGCGCGTATGTGCGTGTATGTGTATGTGCGGCAAAGGTCAGTAGTGCTCAAGGGCATGACAACTAATCAGTGGGCAAACAAAAACATCATTAGAGATTCCACACAGAGAATGCTGCTTTGCGGTGAGGCATCGCTGGACTTTGCTACCAAAGAAGCAATGCGTCACAGCCTCCCAATTCAAGAGGCATAACCTTCCGATTCTTGGGAGTTCATCTGGCAGCGCTTACAGTTCCGTTTCATTAAGCACAAAGCCGCAGTTAAAATCAGATTGAATTAGAAACAATGCACAATTTCGTCTGTTTTTCCTTCTGATTTTCGTCTCTTCCGCCAGCCGTTGACGGCCTGCAGTGCGCAACTTTTACCAAATGCAAGTTTGAATTTTATTTTTTCAGCTTTTAAGCAGCCGTAGTCAGTCATGTTTTTAATTGATTTGTGAAACTCACAGAAAGATGAATCAAAAGAGAGTCGTAAAGGTAGGGGAGCGAATTCTATTCTTTATATGGGGGACATTCTAGACATCCTGCTATTATGGAACTCGCTTGAATAGTTTATCTCTTTCAGGAAGCACTCACTCCGACAGCAGAGCGCCAATACCGACGCTGAGCTCGCTACCTGTGCGCTCAAAGCTAATCAAAGACTGTCTGTCCTCACCAGAAATAGCATTAAGCTAAGTCATTATCAGCATGCGTGGTCATAGCGAAGTCTCTGGCAACTGAAAAGCTGATGTACCAGCCAGTGGTGGCACTCTTCACCCGCTTACATCGTAATGGAGCGAAGTTGAATCTCCGTTGCCGTCTTGATAGTCACTGGACTAATAGACCTCGCATGTGCTTAGCAGGCGCTGGTCGATGGCTGGGTGGTGCTTTGGACGTACATAGTTGTTGTTGTCAAAGATATATGGAACAGTGTGAGATGGAAACATTCTTGTCCATGCTTTGAATGACTGAGGTTGAAGCATCTCAGCAGTCTTACCTTCAGCGAACTAGAAAATTTAACCGAAACTAAGATAAGCCGCCCCAACTGACCGTCATTGTTATAGGCTCAAAGCGCTTTGTCGATTTTAAGTACTACAATGGGCCGGCGGTTTTAGTTGTTCAAGAGAGATTCTTGTTAGAACCGACCTCTTAACATAGTATAACATTTTTATAAATATTTTTTTTTAAATTAGCCCCCAACCTAAACTGTGGTTTAATTGTGTGCTAATAGGACTGAGTCGATTTAGAAAAAAATATTATTGAACCAATCATTAAAACTCTTTAAAAACTTTGCAAATAGGCTCCTTCTGCGTCGATGCAGCGCTGCCATCGCGATTTCCAAGTATTGAAGGCGTCACGGAAGGCATTCTCCGGAATAGCCTTGAGAGCCGAGGTGTATGCTGCTTGGATTCCCTCTGTTGTCTCAAATTACTTACATTTCACGGCCGAAAGGCGGTGTCGTGGTGCAACTTCCAATCGGCTACGAGGTGTTGCCGGATCCACCTAAAACTTGGACTTTGACGGTTTGTGACGGAGGAACAAATTCATGGTGGACGATGTCTTTGATGTCAAAAGCGACAATGAGTATCGTTTTCACTTTGGTTTTGCTCATTCTTCCGGTCTTTATCAGCGACATCTTCCCAACAACTCTCCAACAACTGGGTAAGTCTGCTTGATCATATCAAAAGCTTCTGTAGCAGATTTACCGAGTTTCACACGCCCTTTACCGAGTCCAGTCGCAGCGCACACACTCCGAAGAACAGACGGGGTTGAAGAAAATCAGTCCTATTACTTTCCGGACAACCCCCGATCCCATTGTTCGAATATTAACTAAATCACATATTTCCCTTAAAGACTGGTTAGTTGCTGCAAAATTATTCATTACCGAATAGTGAAGGGTTCAATTAAGCCAAAAAACGTCAGAACATCTTACAGCTGTTTTAATTATACTATATACAACATTGTCGAAACCCTCAAATCTCTAGTGGGTAATTTGTAAAACAAAACTCTTTTCCAAATCCAATTTTAACAAGAAGCCTAATTTAAATAGATTAAAAAACATTTCTCTATCGTTTAAGTTTTTGTTTTATTTTCCCAACTTCATTATCCCTCAATCCCGTTCCTTTCCGCTACTTTCCGTTTACTTGCGGAGCACATAGGCGGCGCTGTAAGGGTAAGCGGAGTAGGCGGCGTAGGGTGAAGCGTAGGCGGCATAGGGAGCGGCGGCGTAAGCGGCATATGGGGCAGCATAGGCAGCGGCGTAGGGGGAGGCGACCAATGGNTAGGCGGCGTAGGGTGAAGCGTAGGCGGCATAGGGAGCGGCGGCGTAAGCGGCATATGGGGCAGCATAGGCAGCGGCGTAGGGGGAGGCGACCAAGGGCGCTGAGTAAGCTGAGTAGGCCAATGGTGCTGCGACCACAGCGGGTTTAGGCTCGGCAGCGGTAAAGGCGAAGAGCGCAAGGAAAACAAGAGCGAACTGTAAGTCAAAATAAATTATTGTAGTGCATACTTTTATATACTATATATTTATTAATATGTAAACTTTCAGTTAGCCCATTAAGTTAATCAAAATCACTTACATATTTGAACATCTTGCTTATTTGTGGTTTGTTAGTTGCTTTATTGCAGAAGAGCAGAATAAAACTGATAAATATTCGGTGCGTTGGACTGGTTTAAATACTTTAAAAGTTGCAGAAAATTTTTTGCGCAGCACAAAACAAGAAAAGCTAATTCATTTATTTGCTTTTTATGCTCAACTTCAATATTTGACCGCCAATTGTGACAATTTTGGCTGAAGCACGTACGTTTTCGTCGCGAATTCCTTTGCTTTTGTTGCAAATTCTTGTTGGTTTAAGCCAAATTTATTCGGCAGTTACTTAAAATGTTGTCGTCCGCATATTAAGTCAACATTTTGCCTTCGACTTTTTACTGTCGTCTCAGGTCAACAAAGTTATTTGGATGTGTGTAAGAATAAATATAATAGAAATAATTTCCTCAAATAATATTTATAACAACGAATACTTTGAACTAATGTTTTTTTTTTTGCAGCATTTATTAATAAATGTGGATTTGAATTAAAATAATGATTGACTATTACGGCTGACTTCCCAATTGAGTGTCCCTTGACCTTACAGTATCTGAGCCCTGGTTTGTTTAGGCTTACATCCACACACACATACATATATGAGTACAAATGCAAATGCAAACACGGCCAATAAGCACTTACCAATTCAACGAGCCAAATACGTGTATAGGTCAGTAATGTCAGCTTTTCGTTCGTTCACCCACTCAATTCGGCCCGAGCACATGCAAATTATTTGTGCGCACCAACTCATMTACATATTTACCTTCAACATGCAGCCATTGTATTCGCAAATTGTATTTAAGCTCGAGCCTTCACCAAATATTTCATCAGTTCCATTTTGCTCCACCACAGTARAACAACTACCAAACAACAAAACAATCAAAATGTTCAAATACGTAAGTGAATTTGATTTGCAATAGTTCTGGAATCCTCCCAATTTCATAAATATGTATATGTATATATCGATTCGACAATCCTTTTTTAATTACTTCATCTACTCGCAGTTCGCTCTCGTTTTCGTCGCCCTCTTCGCCTTCGCCACTGCCGAGCCTAAACCCGCTGTGGTCGCAGCACCATTGGCCTACTCAGCTTACTCAGCGCCCTTGGTCGCCTCCCCCTACGCCGCTGCCTATGCTGCCCCATATGCCGCTTACGCCGCCGCTCCCTATGCCGCCTACGCTTCACCCTACGCCGCCTACTCCGCTTACCCATACAGCGCCGCCTATGTGCTCCGCAAGTAAATTATGTAGGAAAGTGTGAGCTAAATTTTGGAGAAGCCTGAAAATGACTGGATATTCCATAGGCAAATGGTTGAAAATATTTAGAGCAAAACATAAATAAATGGAAAAGTCAAAACGAAAATGATTTGGATGTTTTATTTCATTTAATCAACGAGAAAATTTCATTATTTCCATTTTGCAGAAAAATAGTTAGAATTTTTTATTTCATACTAGTTACCTGATTATAATAGTGTTGAGGCTTTAATCTCCATTTTTGCATTTTTAGTTATTAAGGGTAAAAAGAAGCGAGAGTAGAAAACTCAAATGAAGACCTAGACTTATGTTTCCACTAACGAATTTATAGCTATAATTCTGCCTCATAGGTCGGATCTTACTACGAGATTTTGACCATTCCCATGACAGTGGGGTCAACGTAACTAGAATGGACTCGGATTTTTATCCTGTCAACGACTGTCAACTCGGCCTAGTTTTGCTGTTGCAACAATAACAACAACAACAACAAACATTCAAATATCAAAGGTCAAACATTTTGACAATTCATGGCGACCCTGTTTGTATACGGCTTTGTGTCAGATTTTTTCAAAGTGTTCGGTAAGATTTTTTTTTTTTGTTTTTGGCCACGGCGAATATCGCATTCGATGGAACGATGAGTTGTACGAGATATACGATGACATTGACATAGTTCAGCGAATTAAAAGACAGCGGCTACGCTGGCTGGGTCATGTTGTCTGGATGGACGAAAACACTCCAGCTCTGAAACTATTCGACGCAGTACCCGCCGGGGGAAGCAGAGGAAGAGGAAGACCTCCACTCCGTTGGAAGGACCAAGTGGAGAAGGACCTGGCTTCACTTGGAATATCAAATTGGCGCCACGAAGCGAAAAGAAGAAACGACTGGCGCGCGGTTGTTAACTCGGCTATAATCGCGTAAGCGGTGACTGCGCCAATCAAGAAGAAGAGGAAGAAGTTCGGTAAGATTCACCATCTCATCGTGTCACGTTTCACTTTGGTGCAACGCATGATTATTAGGCAAATTCAAAAATTCACGTTCAGCGAAAAATTCTCTTCTCAGATGAGGTCCATTTCTAGTTTAATGGCTTTGCAAACAAACAAAATTTGTTGCTTTTGGAGGGAGTCAAATCTCATGTGGTTCAAGAATGTAATTGCATCCCTAAAAATGTTTCGTTTGGGGTGGATTCTGGTATGGCGACATTATCAGTCCTTATTTTTTTCGAAATGAGGCCAAAAATGCCGTTGCCATCAATAGCGAGCGCTGTAACACGATGAAGTAATTTCGAAAAAGACAGAGCTTCGTACCGTGGACACTTTGGGTGCAAAGTTTGGCGAGTCGTTAAATTGGAGAAATGCTCAAACAAATGGTTGCCAAGATCTTGCGATTTAACGCCTCTGGATTATTTTCTCTAAGGGTGTGTTAAATCAAACGTTTATGTCAACCCTTAAAGAGTAGCATTTATAATTACACAGTGCTAATGGATAAAATAATTTTTGTCAGGTCAGTAAAAACATTGTTTTTTTCTTAAGTGATCGTTTTATGTATTTTTTCCTGAGAATTCATATTCGAAATCAATTGCCCGTTCATTTCATCAACTGCTATATAATATTAGTTTTACAGCTTCCATTCACTTGCGGAGCACGTAGGCGGCGTAGGGTGAAGCGTAGGCGGCATAGGGAGCAGCGGCGTAAGCTGCATATGGGGCTGTCGCTGAGTATGCCAATGGCGCTGCTACCACAGCGGGTTTAGGCTCGGCAGTGGCGAAGGCGAAGAGCGCGACGAAAACGAGTGCCAACTGAATATAAAAGAGTTTATAAAGGATTATTATAAATAATTATTTTCAAATGAGTCGCTAATTGTAGACAACGATTCTCACTTACGTATTTGAATTTTTTTTTTTTTTTTGTTTTGTTTCGTTGCCGGGCAGTTGTTTCACTGTTGTAGTGGTTGGAACTCATGGCAAATTGGCTGATTGATGGAGTTTAGGTACAAGTTTCTTGTACGCACATCCAAGTTGCCTAATTACTTAGCAAAATATTTTAATATACGCGTGTGCGGGTGACAAACGAATGTCAGCACAAGGCAGAAGCCAATGCAAACATTTAACGCTCGTGATATCGATATAAAATACTCGCCTTCTTGTTTTCGATGTTTATTTGATTGCCGTTTAATGATGAGATGTCTACATCTCTCTTTTGTTACAATATTTTATGATGAAAATAATTTCTTCCGTTCTTTAGAAGAGTAATCTTAGCGCTTAGTAAAATGTTAAAAATTTAAAAAAAATTTGATTCAAATATTTTCTATTCAAAGTTGTTCTATAAGCAACATGAATAATGATGCTTACATACATACCTATATACATATATCAAAAATTAAAGCAGATTATTTATGATCATTTATGATCTTAACTTTGTAATTAATCGGACTGTGAAGTGTTACTCCGACATCAAAAAGCAATTAATGGCAGCATTATATTCAAGGACTTGTCATTATCTGACGCCGCAATAACTGATGGATCTTCATTACTTACCTTATAATTTGATATTTGTGATGACTTTTGTGAATTCATTTCAAAAAATATTCAAATTTTCATAAGCATGTGCTGAAGGATCTTAACAGGTTCCCTGTCCCCATACAAAAATTAATTTTTAACGGTACACGTGCAACACTTATTTTTGAAATTATATTGYTGTAGGCGTTTTTAGAGGTTATCGATGAATTTTTGAACTATCCCACACATCTTGACAGCGATATAATGGTAACAAAAAATTTGTATCAGCTATGATACACGAACATGTCACTACGAAGTTGAATTGCATACGCTCAATGTATCATCAGTGATACATTTAATAAACTTATTTCAAATCAACCAAAAAAGTTTGCATATATGATACATGGATGCTGTACACATGGTACAAGAAAATAATTTTGTATCACATACATAAACGGAACCTGTTAATATTCATCCCCAGGGAACATTGTTTCATTTGAGCGTGATAGTCACACACTAAAGTAACTTCTCAATTGGGGTTTTTTGAGCGCCGAAACCATTGTTGGAGCACACTTCCGTCCGCACCAATTATTATTTCTTTGCACATGAAGCATAATAATTGTATTTTGAAAACCTGTCAAGGAATCAAGAGTTCGTTCAACTTAAAAATTGTAAACAAATACAACACCGCTGACCCTCGGAGTCTTCAGCGGATGATTCACACATCAATTTCGTGCACCAAAATCATATTAAAACCTCAAACACTTACAGAAATTAGTATGCAAAGCGCGTTTACGATATCACGATTTATACGATAGATTCGAAGCAATGAGCTAAACGTCAAATATTTATGTTTGCTTATAAGTAAATGCATCCGATTCGGAAGTAGCTCTGGCCACGTGAGGCAACCCAACGTCAATACTAATACGAAACCTTAGACCTAAGTGCTGCTGCCTGACCTTCCCCAAATCTGTAACTATACAAGCCCAAATGTATGTAAAGGTATATGTTTGAGATTTTAAAAAACGCACACCCAAACTCTAGCAAGCATTTGTATGTGAGGAATTCGTAAATCTGCCTGTCGTCGGGTGTCATAATTGAGTTATTGCATGATTTGAGAACAAAGCCCAAGAATGTTAGCAGCAATTTGAAATGGAAACGCAAACGCGGCAAGTCGAATTCGTTATTATGTGTCTGCGAGCAAGAATGAGCAGCATTACCACACACAAGACAACAACACACAAGCGTATAAAAACAAAAGTATAAAAGTACAAACTTAGCAGTTTGATGAAAATAACCCCAAAGCCATGTGTGGGAATTAGTATTCCGTCCACACCGCGCCACTGCGAGGCACAAACCTAAAATATCTACTGCCAAACAGACACACACGCATACACACCAAGCAGGCCTCACACCGCGGCCAACTAGCGCGGCAGAATTCTGCCGTTACAACAACAATAACAACAGCGCGCCATCAACGGCGGCAGCGTCTGCACGCAACGGCCCGGCACACGGACGTGCCATGGACAACGAAGCAAGGGTGATGCAAAAAGTGGTCGGAAAAAATGCGAAAGCAAAAACACACCCATGCGCACCTTTGTGTGCAGTTAATGTGTTTCGTTTTTGTTGTCAGTGACAGTAATGAGCACTTAACGTGGCCATTAGCGCACAGCCGGCTGCCGTTGGGCTTTAGAACCTATTTTGCTTGCCGCACATACTAGCTGTACATGGACTATCGGAGGCTGCAAATGGTGGGCAGAACTCGTGTATAAAAGCTTATATCATCGACTTTGATTAAACAGTCTCATTTGTACCGCAATATCAAACTTAAGTCTACGTCGCACGCTCCGCTTAAGCAATTTAAAAAAGATGTTCAAATTCGTAAGTTGTTTTTGTGATGCACTGTGTCCTTATATTTTGGAGGAAAGGACGAACGCTGTAATTGAATTTTAACTTTTTACTTGCAACTTCTTCTAGTTTGCCTTGGGTTGTTTCGCGATTTTCACTCTGGTGGCCGCCAAGCCCAGTATTATCGCTCCAGTGGTCAGCTACTCGACGTCTCTGGTTGGCACTCCGTTTGCTGCCACCTACACTTCGCCCTACGCCGCCTACGCTCCTTACGCCGCTGCCTATGCTCCTTACTCGGTCTACTCTCCTTACTACAGCGCATACTCCACTTACCCCTACGGTTCGATATGGCTCAGGAAGTGAGCTACTGCGCGGTTACGATAAAGATGTATTTTAAAATTATTTGTTTGTTATTTTAAAATTCACAAATAAAATCGACTTCTGATAGCGTAATCAATAATGTTATTCTAAATTAGTATAATCAAGTGGAATCGGCTGGGGCTAACATGTTGTTACAAATCGACAAATTTTTATTGCCCAGAATTGGCTACAATGCTTTATCACCATTTTCTGACTTAGACGCTGTAGATTTTCAGTATCACGCATGTCAATCTGTCAAATGATAAGTCCAATTGTAAACAGGTTCTGGATAACGAATCATCGTCTAAAATGTAGTATCCTCTTAAGTCATGCCGCAGAAAATCTGAGTTAAATGCATAAAGCGATAAAAAGTTTAAATTTGAAGAGAAAGATTTCCACAATTGACCATAACAACCGCGCTGCTAGTTCTGCTTTCTCCAGGTTGAACAAAGAAGCTAATCAAATGGGTCTGATAGTGAACGAAGGCAAGACCAAATATCTCCTCTCATCAAACAAACTGCCGTCTCACTCTTGACTTAGTTCCCGCGTCACTGTTGACAGTCATAACTTCAGAATAGTAGACAATTGCCTCTATCCTGGAACCAGCATTAACACCAACAACACCGTTAGCCTCGAAATCCAACGCAGAATAACACTTGCCAACAGGTGCTAATTCGGACTGAAAAGACAATTGTAAAGCAAAGTCCTTTCTCGACGAACAAAAATCAGACTCTACAAGTCACTCATCATCCCCGTCCTACTATATTGTGCAGAAACATGAAAAATGACAATATCTAATGGGTCGGCATTACATGTTTTTGATAGGAAAGTTCTGCGGAAGTTTTAATGTCCTTTGCGCATTGACAATAGGAAATATCGCAGTCGATGGAACGATGAGCTGTATGAGATATACGACCACATTGACATAGTTCAGCTAATTAAAAGACAGCGGCTACGCTAGCTAGTTCATGTCGTCCGAATGGACGAAAACACTCCAGCTCTGAGAGTATTCGACGCCATAGCCGTTGAAGGACGCAGAGGAAGAGGAAGACCTCCACTCCGTTGAAAAGATCAGGTGGAGAAGGGCCTGTATACACTTGTAATCTCCATTTGGCGCCAAACAAAATTATATTCACATAATAATGAGAAGAAAACAAATAATCAAAACCGAATAAGCGCCAAATAACATTCTAATGTTTTGTTCTTCCCCTCGCAGAGTGAAATGCTCAAGTGCCAGCATAAGAGTATGTCTCCAATCATTCAAGTTTATTCGTCTACATATACACTCGTGTGTATTTATGTTATCGAATGACGTTTGCCACAGCTTTAACAAATCTAATTACGCTAGCTACATAGATAGAATGAGGAGGATAAGCAAAATCCATCAGAGGCGTCTTCGCATACAAAATCAATATAAATAGCAACAATTTGCGCACTATCTCACTTCCACTTGCTGTTGCCATGTTCTTTTCATTGTCGGGTATTCGCTGTCAACTGTTTGACAGATAATGATTAAATGTTAATGTTGTGCCACTTCAGTCGGAAAAATGCTGCAAAGTCGACGAACATTGCAGGTATGGAAGTCATAAAAAGTTACTGAAAGGAACAAACTAAAGTGCAGACAGTTGTTATCGCGGAAAGTGTGGAAATTCACTGTCGACCGCAATGATGGTAAACAGGTCTATTAGGGATGAAGTAGTTTTTGAATGAGCTGCGCAATGAATGTATTCGATGATGGTAAACAGAGTGAGCTTACAGTAGGTATTCCAAGCTAATAGTTTTGGATTATTAATGAAAATCTTTGTATCATCTACCAACAAACTAAGTTGAAAACGAGATAATGAAAAAGAATTGACCACACATTATGTGACGTTCTCTTGTTTACACACCTCTTAAAGGTCTTTGAAAACACTTTAAGAATTCAAATACGTCTACTGCCTTTAAAAAACATGTTCATAAGACAATTTTGTCACTCGAAATAGAGTAGAACGAGTCTGACGGTATATGAGACGCTTCTTTGGTACTCACAGATTCGACATTTTAGACGACATTTGGACGATATTACATTTGAAATCCAATCCAAGGCGGGAAAATGCTTCCTATCAAGGAAGGAGGATATGAAAATATGAAAGATTGATGAGAATGTATAATGGAACCACGGTTGCTAGTGCTTTTATATTGTTTAGTGTCTTGCTTTTAGAAAGGAATGAACTGTAGCAGACCCGAGCTGCGTTAAAGGACCAAATATAATGGTCAAAATAACATAATTCTTCAAAAAGCCAACCAGAGCAGAATATATACAAAATATTTATTTTTAAAAACGAAGACACTCATTTCCAATGCCTGACTGTATGTCGAAGCCAGAGGATGCTGTGCAGCACTCGGACATTTTCCACGACCATTTTTCATTATAATAATTTCATTTATCAGTAAATAACGSTAAATCTATAATATGCATGCATGCCACAGAATAACGCTACATACTACCACACATGCACGCCTACACTCACGAATGCGCTTAGAATCGCATTAAATATGCATTTGTACAAAGCAGGTGGCACACATACAATCACACTTATGCATAATAAATCTTTTGTGGTCGTCGACATGCGAGCAAATATATTCCGTTATGTCTGTGTGTATGATAAATGCGCTGGTCGCGTTTCGACGGCAGCGGTTAAACGGCCATTAGTCGATTAATTTACGTATTAGCAGCTAAATACCACCAACACACACGCGTACACACACACATACGTCTGCATGCTAAGCTCTATAATTAATTTTGCGCTTTATCAATTAGATATAGTATGCTCAAAGGAGACATCCACACGTTACAACTCCGGGATAACCAATGAATAGCGCGCCACTAACAAAAGCGCGGTGCAGAAGGCAACAAAGCGCTATTTTACGATATTTTATTTATAATAATTTTATGTATAAATAAGGAGTTTGTGATTATGAAAAAGGACACGTTCGCTTGTTACTGCAATTCGTGCAAATCCTCGCTTTCTTTATTGAAACACAGTTATTCTTTGTGGTTTTGTTGAAAAGTTAAAAAAAAATAAAATCTGTTTATTGCCTTATTAAATTATACAACATCTCTAGAATATTGAACAAAATTTTTAATATGATCCGAGTAACAGTTTCGGAGATACAGCCTTGAGAGCTTGTGCGCTCGAGGTTAGCTAAGCTTAGTGCGCCGTCTTTAAACGCGTTTTTCTCGAAGCTGTGCTTTTGAAGTCGATTAGCAATATTTCTCGAGAACTACTCAATTGAATAAAGTATTGTGTACTCGAAAAAGTATTTTCGTATTTCTAATCAAACTTTAATTTATTTTTGTTTTTTTTTAAATTTATAATGAACTTTAATGAACCAAATATGTTCCATTTTGTTCGACCACTTTTTGCCATTTTTCCGCTGGAGACATTATTCCAACAGTGTGGAACCTTTCTGGTTCTCTTAAAGCCAACTTTACTCCATTAGGGGGAGTTCTGCATTGATCTAAACAAATGGTAGTCCGCTGGTGCAAGGTGGAAAACTGCCCAGCTCTCCCAGTTTGTGCTGAGCCATCAAAGATGTGTGTGGTCTAGCGTTGTCCTGATGAAAGACGAAGCCTTTAGTGTTGATCAGTTCTGACCGTTTTTTTTTTATTGATTGCTTGCTTCAATCTCATCGGTTGTTGACCGTAAAATGTCGACTCGATCGTTCAACCAGGCTGGAGCAGCTCATAATGGATGATTCCTTTCCAATCCCACCAAACACTAAGCATAACCGTCTCCTGTTACCATTCGCTTCAGAAATGGTTCGATTTCATTTCGTTTCAGCAAAGAATCGCAAATGTTAATTCGGTCCATTAAATTTTTCACAGACAATTCATGTGGTACACAAACATCGAGTTCTTTTTGTAGCCAGCCTTTTTTAAATGGTTCAAATCCGTTTGATGATGAATGTTAAGTTCCTTAGTGATGTCATGGCTGCTTATGTGACGGTCCTGGTCAATATTTTTCATAATTTCATTGACTTTTTCAACGATAGCTCGACCAGAGCGAGATGCATCTTTCAAATCGAAATATRCAAAACGGAAGCAAGCGAACCATCGTTGTTCTACACGAACTGATACAGCATCGTCTTCACAACTTCATTGGTGGCTTGCATAGCATTCTTCCCTTTGCCTTTGCCCAATATTGATTATATAATTCTTAAAAATTTGGACGATGAATTTTTTTTCGATTACAACTATTTGAAAAAAATATCGCCAAAAATCCAATTTTCAGTTGTTTGCCTTCGTCGAAGTTCTAAGTTAAGGTTATAATTAAAACACACATTTTTTACTTTAGATGATCCTGCCAGCCAGTGTTTAAAATGTTTTTTTTTTTCCAACAATTTCAGAATTCCTTTGTTAATACTATTGTAAGTTTGTAACCTTAAAAAATTCCAATATAATATTTCATTTTTTATATGAAAAAAAAAATGTGGAAAAAGGCTGTTTTCTACCTGAGGGAACCCATGTAACCCCTTAAAAGAGGACTTTACGAATGGCTTGTACATATTTCTCACATTTTTGGATTATAACATGTTTTTTCTAACCAAAAATAAATTAATATTTCACTATTTTTAAATACAATTTTTTACTTCTTTCAAACAATTAATTAATTGTTTTATTAATAATTATATTATATAATTTTTCAGTATTGGACAGTGGCCGCCTGGGGATATAATGGAGCAAAATTCGGCATTTGGCCAAATTTACAAAATATGCGTATTTGAAATTTCCAACAAACCATTCATTGCATTCAAAACTATTCAAGAAAATTCTTGTGAAAAAATGGCACGTGCATGCCATAAATCAAAAGGCTGACAGCCGATTGCCGAAAGAACTTTGACAGCTGAAAGCAGAGATGTGGCAAAATGCAAAGCGAATGCATCTGTCAAAACTTGAGCAGCGAACGAACGCCTTTCAGTGCCGTCAAAACGCCATTCCTGCGATTGATGCACACAAACACACATACACAAGTGAAATGCCAAAATTCTGGTTTAACCCGCTGGCGAGCTCTTGATTTCTTTGCTAAATTTCTTCAATATTAAAGTTTTAAAAATCATAATACTATAAATATGAGACTTTTGTCAGGGCTTAGAAAAAATTTCTGCAATTAATTAACAGCAAAAGTTGCAAGGACCTTATTGTACCAGCAGCTAGCTTTATAAGTTAAAAATATTAATACGAAGTTGCTTTGTATGGAAAGGTAAAAGTGAAAAATTTTACTAATTTTAATTTTGTTAACTTAAAACTCCAGAATGTTGAAGAATTTTGCACTAAAGCTCCTCCAAGAGAAAGCCAAACCTTTCCTGATTGCTCCTTACATATAAATTTACAAAGAAGAAGGTACACAGAGATATTATCAGCGGGAAAGTTCGCAAAACGTAGAGATGAGCAAATGCTAAGGCTCAGCAAAAAGAGTAAAAAGTAATTTATACGCACACATACACACACTTGTCTAAATAAAAATGTATGCCAGCAAAATCGGCCACAATCTAAGCTCAAGGAATTACGAAAATCAACAGCACCATTTTCCTTTCTACCGAGGTGCATATTTTTAACTGTGTGCGGCCCACGCATACACTTGCCTCCACGCCCACTTACAGGCATGCTTTAAGTCAGCGTTGCTGTACAAACGTAAGTCATTATGTAAATGTGTGTGTTCGAGTATGTTTACTTAAGTGTGTAAACAAGTGTAGCGGCACCAGCAAACCTGCTGCATATTCACAACTGTTGGCTGCTGCGGTATAGCCGAAAGCCTAATGGCACGCTGCGGCGTATAAGCAACATTCCGGTGTTGCCGGTGATATTTGGCAGCATCGCCGTCGAGGCTGTAACAAAACAACAATGTGTAGGCGAGAAAGTTTTTCGCCTACGCACACACACTTAAACTGCATACAAAAAAACATATGTGTGCGTGTTTGTGTGCTTTTGACACAGACGTGTAACTTTTAAGTGCCAAACTTCGGCTATGCATGAGGGCGGCGGAATTTCAGTGTTATGTTTCATTGAGTTTATGAAAATACCAACCTACGCACATGATCGAAAGCGCTCAGCTGCCAGTCACGCTGCATGCCTACATATTTATGTGTGTAAACATCGCGTTGTCACATCCATCTACGTCAGAACTTACCTGCAAATAGAAACAAAACGAGAATATTATTTCAGTGTTATTTTTTTGGTAAGAGAAAATATAAATGTTTATATAAAATCAGGTGTGTATAAATACAATTAAGTTATGCAAATAAAAATGGTTGAAAACATGCCGCCATATTTAACGCTGTGTGTGAATGTGTGAGTGTATCAGCTTTTGAAAAAACCACACTCGTCGCCATGTCTCGTATAGTTTGAAACAAAGTGGCGAGATGTGTGCCAACATAACGCATGAACATCGTGTATGAAAATGCATGTGCAACACAGAATCTCTTGTTTACACCCATATGTTGAGCACTTGTCCAATTAAAATGTACAAAAATGATAAATATTTATTTTTCAAATGATTGTTGGTAATGCAGAAAACACCAAAAACAAATACAAATACTTACATACATATATTTTTCGTAAGAATAATTAGATGAGTTATCATTACATAATATCGCAAGATTTGTTTTTAAAGGGAAGTAATAATATACTTTCAAGACCGGTGCATACTCTTGTCGAACCCGCTGAGGTGAGGTGGTCTAATACTAAAATTATGGAAGAAACACTTCTCCAGCCTGCCGAATGGAAGTGAAAGCACAACACCAGTAGATGGTGAACCCGATTCCCTAATCGATGACGATGGAGCTGACGTACCATTGCCCGACAATGGAGAGGTTCGTATAGTTTGAATAACAACAAAGCGACGGGGGCCGATGGATTGCCGGCCGAGTTATTCAAAAACGGCGGCGAAGAACTGATAAAGAGCATGCATCAGCTTCTTTGATGAATATGGTCGGACAAAACAATGCCTGACGATTGGAATTTAAGTGTGCTCTGCCCGATCCACAGAAAGGGAGACTCCACAATCTGCGCCAACTACCGTGGGATAAGCTTTCTCAACATCGCATATAAGGTTCTATATATCGAGCATATTGTATGAAATATCTGTGAAAAGAGAATCGGCAACACAAAAAGGATCGGCCTAGTAAACGAGGATAGACGAAAAATCTCCTGTCATCAAGCAAACAGTCGTCGCACTTGCAACAAGGCGCCCACGTCACTGTTGACAGTCATAGCTTCGAAGATAATTTCGTCTATCCTGGAACCAGTGTTAACACTAACAACAATATCAGCCTCGAAATCCAACGTAAAATAACTCCAGCCAACAGGTGCTACTTCGGACTGAGTAGGCAATTAGGAAATAAGGTCTACTCTCGACGAAAGAGGAAGAACAAGCTCTAAGTCGCGCATTATTCCCTTTGACAACGATCTCGCTTTTTTTTAAATTAATTAAAATTTAAAATTCATGAAAGTTGAGGGATAATGATTTGAGCCGATTTAAGCATGCACCTCTATCTGAATATCCACAAACTAGTCCTTCCGTTTTTGAGTTATTAAACTGAAAATTTGCACACCTCCTCATCATCATCAGGTGCTTATACGGAAACTCTTTCATTTGACGAGATATCTGCTTGAATGCTTCATTTGCCTTAGTTTTCTAACTAAAAATTCTAGCTAACAGTTAAATGTCATGACTGCTTTAATATAAATACATTTGTTTGCATATTTTTACTCAATTGCAAAAGCAAACGATACTAGGTTTAACTCTAAGGATGAATACATATGAACATGTTTAGATATATGAGAAATTTCCTGTATTTGTTTAAGCTAAAAACATGATTAGCATACACAAGCGCTTGACGATGCGGTGAGAAAGTGAAAACAACAAAAACATCCGCTAGCATCTTAGTTGTTGCGCCTAACAATATGCCGTTGAATGAGAGCAGCGCGAAAGAAGCAGAAGAGCCAAATAAAAAGAAAACCAAGCAGTGAAGAAGGCATACAACTTCTCACTAAGAAAACACATTCATTTCTCTTTACATATATGCTAATATGGTGCAAACCCGTTTACTAACTTTGCAGCTCTCCAACTAAGCAAAGCCGCTAATCTCAACAGTTACTTAGTAAATAATTACAGTTTCAATATATTTTACTTTCGATACTCGAAAAATTATCCACAAGCTGTTCTTCCATTTTGTTCTGTACTCAAATTGGCACTGGATACTAAATCAGCTTACCACACAATAGCGCCTAAAAGTAGACCTCCCAGCCATGCAGACAGCATTGGAAAGGATTGCAAGCACATGCCTGCCCAAAGCCAGGCATTATACCATGTCGTCGTTACAGTTATTTTCACCACAGGGTTGTTAGACTTTACACAAAAGAACTGGTGGGGCGTACAAATCACAGCTCAAGGATTTCAACGAGCTTGCCAAGCGTGCGCGTACCCACAAATGCACAGCCCAAAGTCGCCGAACCAACTTGTCAACGAGTGCATATATTTTTGCGAAAACATAAGGCCAAGCGTGCATCTAATGTGTGCATACAATACAAGCTTATGTGTGTGTGTATGTTATGCCAAATGAGCGGCACACGTCTATATGTGTGAGTGTGTTGTAAAGAGACATTTTATGTTTTCATGCATTGCTTTTCATATTTCGCTTCGATAGTTGGCGCTTTGCATCTTGCGTTTGTCACATTTCGTTCCGCTGCTTGCGTCGAGGGATTAAAAACTCATAAGCACATATGTACATGTTGAAAACTAATATGCAACACGCTACACACCTGCACATATTTATTTGGGTGTACTTTTTATACAGATGAGCATTAAGACGCCTAACACGTGATGAGGCATTGTTATTGTAACCTTGGCGGTTGAAACCTAATTGCAAAAACACACCAAGTTAAACATAACCACAGCTAAGTGTCAAACGGTACATACGTACGCATGTACAGTACATGGCATGTGGCGCGCCGCAAGCGCTCATTTCGCTGATGCATCTCAATCACAATGCGTTGAAACAACAACACCAGCGCTTACTTGGTGGTTCTTCAAAAAGCCAGTGACTTTTGGTCAAAATTAATTTTTTTTTTTTTTTTTTAGAAAATGGAGTAATTAATTAAATGCAAATTTATTCCCTTGTCCAAACATTAGATCTTTTCGAAGAGTTTATAAGATTTAGTAGGCGGGTGCCTTGCCACATTTTCCGCAACAAATCGTACAGAAATCTATAAATAATCGCAATTTGTAAAAATTTCCTACCAAAAAGTTTCCAAGATATGCAAAATAAATTGAATAATGCGATATAAATGGTCCACGGTGTGGGCGCTTGCTGGAGGTGAAACATACATAAAGTCTAAAACAAATAAATTATAGCGGCATACAATTTGTTGTTACTTTAATTTTTTACGCACACATATGCGCTTAGAAACTGGCATAAAATAAGCAATCACTTTCAACCCGATTTCCCATTTCGACATTTTTCCCTGATTGACCTCAATGTACAGAAACACCCGCCCCAATCAATTTCCCCAATTGACCCAGACATAAAATGCCGCAAACTTTCGGCTTGACACAGCAAAATTAAGCAATTCTACAACTACACAACAACAAGCGTATAAACATATGTACATGTACGCGAAGTACCGGAGGTTATAAAGGAAACGACATTTTCCGCTTGACAAAGAATGAATGAAGACACAGCGATTCAGGAATCTTTGCCGACAGTTGCGGGGGCCGTAGCCGGCATTTGTTTGTCACAAATTGGTTGCTTTGTCGGAGAAAAGGTCCGGCGGGTATGCATATACAATTACATGCTATACACACACACCCACACGCAGACAGTAGTGGCATGTAGGCTGCCACAAATAGCCTTATGCTCACCAACAAAATTACTTATGTATATTGAGCGGATCCAAAAGTATTAAAAATATTTCTTGGAAAAAGCCGCAAGAACTTTTTAAGTAGCTTATGAGTGAATGAAGTTTCCGCCTGGCAGTCAAACTTGTTTGCAGCAGCTAATCATGCTTGCTGAAGGTAGGGAGAAAAATTGTTTCTCCACTCTGCTGATGATACTATAGCAGATTGATGAGAGGCTAGAGTTTTTCTTATATTTTTAAAAATAAGATAAAATAATGGAAAAGTGGAAGATGGTTAACCAAAAAAATTCTAGTTTCCTTTTAATTTTTTTAAGAGTATCGCATGTTGATAAATCTTATTTTGTCAGTAGGTGTCGTTGCAGTCGTGTATCCCCGTGCTACCAATAACATTGTTTCATACCATATAGTGTTGAAAGGTGAGATTTTAAGCTTCATTTAAAAAAAAAAGAATTAAATTCGAAGAAGTTGAAAACAGTTACTGCTGTTCAAAAATTAGTGAAAATAATGAAGAAATTCTTTATATTTTTGTATAAAAAACGCAAGAATGCCACGCAAGCCACCATTAAAATTTCTGAAGTTGTGAAGACTCAGTTCATGTATCACAACAATGGTTCGCTCGCTTCCGTTCTGCATATTTCGATGTGAAAGATTCACCTCGCTCTGGCCGAGCTATCGTTGAAAAAGTCAATGAAATTATGAAAAATATTGACCAGGACCGTCACATAAGCAGCCATGACATCGCTAAGGAACTTAACATTCATCATCAAACGGATTTGAAGGATTTAAAAAATGTGGGCTACAAAAAGAACTCGATGTTTGTGTACCACATGAACTGAAAAATTTAATGGACCGCATTAACATTTGCGATTCTTTGCTGAAACGAAATGAAATCGAACCATTTCTGATGCGAATGGTAACAGGAGACGGGAAGTGGATCAAAAACGACAATAATGTTCGCAAAGCCAGAATTGACGCCTCGAAAGGTTATGCTGAATGATTGGTGGGATTGGAAAGAAATTTTACATTTTACTGTCAACAACTTATGAAATTGAAGCAAATAAGCGAAAAATCGTCTAGAACTAATCAACAGCACAAACTGGGAGAGCTTGGATGGAAAGTTTATATGCATCCACCACTTTGATCGGACTACCATTTGTTTCGGTCAATCCAGAACTCTCTTAATGACGTAAAGTTGGCTTCAAGAGAAGCCTATGAAAATTATTTGTTGCAGTTTTTCACCGCGAAACCAGAAAGGTTTCACACTGTTGGAATAATGTCTCCAGCGGAAAAATGGGGTTCAACAACGTTCTTTATTTAATATATGTGTTTAAATATAAAAAAAAATAAGTTAAAATTTATTAGAAATACGAAAATACTTTTCGACTACCCAATATAATAAATTCTTAGGAATTCCAAACAATTGTAGAATGAAGGCGCGCCACTCATTTTATGTTCCGAAGTTCTATGTCCCACATTGTTTAACAGCTGACGAAGCGGAAGAATGATTACTGTAGCATTGATGTTGTTGACAAAAGGCAATCCGCTGTTGTTGCCAACAAATAATTTCTGTTGTAGACATGTCGCAAACCTGGCAAATGTTGTTTACACCATTCGTCATTTCGCACGGGCGCCCTGTTCTTTTCATCTGCCTGACAGCCTCGCTTTCCAGAGACTGTTACAATTTCTTAGAACCATTTTTCATATTTCGCGTTTTCTTTTTCCCTATTTGGTCTTTTATTATTGTCGCCTTTTGGCTCAGTGAATTGCATTGTTATTTGTGCTTGGTGCTTGGAGAGTGGCAAATAAAAATAGCTGCAATCTTATAAATCCCCAATGTTTAGACACAGACTATGTGCTTATGCAGCCCTTATATGCACACACACATTATATACTCGTTGTATGTGCCTATGGGTGTGTGCCATTACACATTCTCACGCGCACACATTCGTCGGTACTCGTATGCCTCCCACTTGCGAGTATTTTCGGCTGTATCAAAGCTTTAAATCAACATTTTGCTCTGTGAAGAAGGTTCCCAGTAGTGTGGGTCTGGGCTCTAGGGCGAATTGTGGCTGCGCTTGTTTACACCGCTATCTTTTTCTTTCCATTTCTGGTTCGTGTTCGCTTTCACTTTTATTTTGTGTACAAATTTATTTTTACTTTTTTCTTGTATACTTACAGTTACTTTAGCCAAAAACTTGTTACAAGGACTAAAAGGATTACGTGGTCGTTGCCATTGCCGCCACTTCGAGTGCAGTTTAGTTAATATATACTGGGGTTGTGTGTGTAAACAATGCTGTGTTTGTGTGTGCTTTTCGAGCTTAGATAATATACTCATTGGCTTTAGGGACTTTTCGCAGGCAAAAGACAATTTTCATCGCTCGTGTATAGGTTTATTGGTTGTTTACCAAGAGCTCATGTAATTATTGGTCGTCGGGAATAAAATTCAAATAATTAGCAAGCTAATAGGAGTATCAAATAATTAATTAATCTTAAAGGTATGTGATGCTATTTCTCAATTTCCCAAAACGAGAAAACAAAACGTAAACTTCGGCTGCCCGAAGGCTATAATATCTTACAGAGATATATGTCCTATAGCCTAAAAGTTTGTAAACAAATGTGTACCTTGATTTTGATCTACTTATTTGGCTGGCAGGTATCCGCTATACTACTTTGATCTGAACAAATTATTCGGAGATTGTAGCCTTCCCTTGAGCAATAATTTATACCAAATTTGGAAAAGATATCTTACAACATAAAAAAGCTTTCCATAAAAGCTGTCAAAATATATCTTTTTTTAAAAAGCCTTTAAGTTATTCTTAATTCACTTCAATAACTTTCACTCCTTGGCATCGATTAATATTTCTTAAAGTATATGAAAACACCTACTTATCATATTTATACACTTGCATTGGAAAAGAAAACTCACGAGACAGTACGAAATTTCTATAATCTACGCCAACTCAGACAAAATCGCATAAATTATGGCTGTCTTTCATTGTGCCCAATCTTTTTGGCAGAACCAATGTTGCGAAATGCTCAAAGGCATTCTACATTTACATTATGGAATTATATTTATGTATGTATAGGTATATACATACTATATATATGTTTGCACAAATATGCTTTTCACTTTATTCGAGCATAAATAGACTCTTTGCAAATTATCGGCAATCGTCTGAGCTCCTTGATTCATATGTCACGCTTACACAGAAAGAGATTGTGTGGCAAAAGCTTTTATTTTTGGGAAATTGAGTAGGTAGACGTGCTTTTCTTATTGTGGAACGAATGTCATTGATATTAGGGATCAACTTCAGAACAATTTCTATACAATATCGCGAGGAATATGGAAATTCATATACTATTGTTTCAAGATATCATTTACTTCTCTCTTTAGCTCAAATTAAGTAACTGCAACTTCCATTGTGGGGCAACCAAAGTTTATTAAATTTCACAATCTAAGTTCAGTTCAGTGTACGAGTCTGCTATTTGACAAGTTTAGCCAATTTATTGACTAAATCTGGCAAGTATGTTAAGTATTGGATACATTTAAATTGATACTTTGGGTTTAACTTAACTGCTTTTCGTAGAAGGCACATAAATCGTAGGAATCGCTTTAAGAAATATGTTCCGATTTTTATCTCAAGTCAATTGAAACTATCTTCTGAATTAATCTTCTTCTTCTTGATTGGCGTAGACACCGCTTACGCGATTATAGCCGAGTTAACAACAGCGCGCCAGTCGTTTCTTCTTTTCGCTACGTGGCGCCAAT
>NW_017535385.1:178719-290542 GCF_001853355.1 Bactrocera latifrons
GCCACTCCCACGTGAATGGCGATCAGAAAACTTTCCTCACTTGCGTGAACTTCTACACATGACTCCATCCTCCTCTACACATGACTCCATCCTCCCTTCTGAATTGATGCTCATTTAATATAAGTATGATATGCTGACATAAAGACATTGCAATTAAACTCATATAGAGGTTCTTATAGCAACATTGCTTTTGAAACTTTACGATCGTCCCATAAGAGACCGTTTAATATTTGAGTATTAAATGTGTATATCCCGATAAGTCTATTTTTAGAAAATTTAAGCGAAATGTCATTTTGACAGCCATATCTAAATATCTTTTTCTAGCAATTTTTACTATAAAAAGGATCGTTTGCTAGAAGATTGTGTCCTCTATTTCCACGGATTTTAATCTTGGAAAATTGAAGACTTCTGGTATGTTCTTTAGATGTAACAGAGACACTTATAATAAACTATATTTGGTTCTCTATACATTCGAGTTGTAGCCGAAACTTAAATATGATTTCTTTCAAACAAGTTAACTGCAATCATAAAATCTGATAATAATATGGCTTAAAGTTGTATGCTCAAATGTTAAAGAATTCTTTAAGTCAGATTTTACCTGCATAGAATACACATTTCGGTGTGCCAACAATAAAAAAATATATACATTGTGACAAAAAAGCACCTGAAAATTTTAAATAAAACCCAAAACAATTAATTATGTATCAATATTTCTTTTGTCGATTTCAAACTAATCCCCACCAGTTGTATTACACTTAAGCCAACGAGTTTTCAAGTACTCGAAACATTTTCATAAGCGATTTTTTGAATAGCCTTCAGCTTCTTCAGCTAATTTTGTCTCATACATTTCAGAGTAATTAAGCACAGCTCTACCAACTTAGTAAAATGAATTTGTTTGAAATATCATTTACCCGCGGAATTAAAATTACAATTTCCGGGTGCTTTTCTTCACAATGTATAACTAAGTATTTAATAGGCTTATCATATTCGATTCACTCCATATTATTTTTGAGGAATTTTTCCTTCCTTTTGAACGAATTTTCAAGCAAAACTGTTGCACTAAGCCTCAATGCTTGATTTACTTGGTCTTCTTCCAAAGAATCTATAGCATTTTAGTTAGTAAACAACACACTAAATTTGAGGTATTTCCACTGCGTTTCGCTGAAATTGGAAAACGGTGTTGTTGGGCAGTGTAGAGACTTGTGTACTTACTTACACATGCACGAGTGTATAATCATTATGCGAACGCTCGTGTGTGTCTGTGTGTGTGTGTTTAGACAGTCTTTCCGATAACATTTGCAAATTCAAAGTAAATCATCAGACAATCCATGAGCAGATGCAACTGTTGCAACATGCAATCGTGCAACACATATGTTAAAAGACATTTAGACAGACAGAGGCTTATGCAAACAGCTTTGCACAATGCGTACACATGTATATATGTGTGAGTATGCTGCATGTGACAGGCGCAAGCGAGCAAATAGGAACGATGTGTATTCATGGAGACTGCAAATCGGTTGCATGAACACTGCTGGCGCTTATGATGTAAAGCACATACAAGTCTATAGATAGTGCGCTGGTGTGGCATGCATTTGAGAACTGTGAACGCATCTAAACGGCCGAAGGCAACATTTTGTTAACTAAGTAACTCTGCCGCAAGACATACACACTGGTTTCAGATTGTTGTGTGTAGCTGTGTGCTGAAAAAGCCAATTTGTGCTTAAATAAGGAGGTCTGGCAAATAAAAAGCAAAATCGCAAATGCATTCTCGGAAATGTTCCAGGCTGTTGCCGAATAGTGCTGTTGCGTTTGCAGAAAGACTTGTTTGCTTACACGAAGGTTGATATTATCTTTTGAAGCTGGTTTGTAATACGTTCCTTTAGGTCATTAACCTTTGACATGAATTGAAAGAAAAATGCACAAAAATGAGAAAATTTCCACAATTACAGCTCTTGTTTAATGGTTTGGAAGGTTTCTTTTATAAAACACAAATTCACATTCAAGTCCATTCCGGTTATGTAGACCATGTTGTCTGTAACCTATGTTGTTGTAACGGCAGAATTCTGCCGTGTTGACAGTCCTTGGCCGGACAAAAATCCGGGTCCGTTCCAGTTTTCGTAGACCCGACTGTCGTTTTTTTTATGAAATATTTGCGAAAGAAACTATTACTCTTTATTATTTATTATTCTTACAAGCGCTCAACATCTCATACTTCCATTCTATTATAATCAATAATTTTGCGTCCAACTAGTTAACATCCACTTCAACAGCCTGTAAATTATTAAATTATCAGCGTAATGTAATTTCACATTTTACTATTGACATCATGTAAACTCGTACAGACAATAAATCTTTATCTAACTAGACTTGGATTTTTGAAGAACAAAGTATAGCTGCTTCCGCTAGCACAACTGAAGAGGAGATGTCCCATGGACAAATGGAGAAAACAGCCTTATCTTAACTTATCTGGAACGTATAATGAGTTCCCACCCGTCGCGTATGTAGATTTAAATTCAAGCCAGGTAAATACATATTACTCGCGAAAGGAAACATTACTCATACGCCCTGCAAAACAAAAAGCATAATCATAGCGCGTTTAACGTAACTTATACGCCTCAGTGGGCTAGGATAATACAAATGCACACGCATCAATGCCAGGTAACGGTAGTTCGCCGTGTCTTTTATAGAACAATTTAAATGAATTACAACATTATCTTTATTTGAGGAGGACAACAAAGGCAACTTATAGACGAGTGCACACATATTCCACGCCTCCTCCTGCGTGTGAATGTGGCCATGTGTGTGAATGTGGCCAGGCGGGCACATAAGTGCATGTGTATTTAACACATATCTTATACCTAGCAATTACGCAATGTTTTACATTCTGAAGACATGCGTAGGCATGTTTATTGTTGGAAAGCGGTCATGTGCATTAGGGGTGTGACTTTTGCAGCTTTCTCAGGAAAATGTGAACGATGTGTTATAAAAAAATAAATTTCACAGCACATTATAGCGTAGTAGACTTATATAGTATAGTAGGTATAGTACTTGGAGGCAAAATTTAGCCTTCCCTCGGCTGCAGCTTAAACTTGGCTAAGCAGTTCAAAGTTCGAAATTCGAAACTCAAAGACATGCCGATAACTGCATATTCTTATAGCCACATTCATGAGAAGTCATTATAAACTATTTAATCAGCCTTGGAAGTGTTTGAAGCGTATACGCGTCAGACAAAATGTAAATAATTGTTGGAAGTGCAGAACAACGGCATACTTAAAAGTTACGGAATAACTTTTCCAACTCATGACTCACATCATTTACACTTTGTCATTCGCATTAGTAGTTGAAAAGAAAAGAATACATAGAGTGTGAGCGAAAAGCTTACGACAATTTTATACCCAACGCATAATTTACACATATGGAACAATGTACGAGTAAGAGCAACTTCGAATATTGAGGAAAGCATAGCACAAAGAATGATGTCGATATCTCGATATCATATATGTCTTACGAACTCGACCAAAATTAGCCATATTTTTAGATATTACATAATTCTTCTTTAATATACAAGGTGCATTCCAAAGCAGGAATTTTTGAAGCTAGCGCCCCCTGGTGGCGCCATCTATATGTATCTCGATTGGTGCGTTAGAATCTGCTATCTTTATCGATTGCCTTTTACGAAACGAAACGTTTCAGTTGATGAAACAAGTTTATGACGATGATGCCTATCCCGTAGCAGAGTGCACGAGTGGTTCCAAAGTTTTTAAAGTGGTCGTGAGGAGATAAATGACGATCAACATGTGGTTATTTGGCAAAAAATCACATTATTCACCTGATATGGCACTGTGCGACTTCTTTCTTTTTGAAAAAATGCATTTGCTCATGAAAGGAAAGCCTTATGCAGACGTAGAGGTCAACAAGCTAAAACACTCGTTCGACATGTCCTGTCAAAGTCCTATTTACTTTGGAAACCACTTGGTACATAATGAATTTTAGAAGCTTACGTTCCGAAGACGACCCTTTAACAGTTATAAAATATAAATAACATCCCTAAAAAACGTTTCATAACTTTACCTGTTTTAAAGAAATACAGTAGTTTCCGTTTCCGACAGTTGCTCGTCATCTTTCCGCCACTAGCGCCGCCAACACCGTACTCCTGGTACGAATACTGCAGCCCATTGTGCTGATAATAGCATTGCCGCTGGTTGTACGGCTGGCTCTGATGATGGTGGTGGTGATGGTGCCGTCTGTAACGGTGGTGCGGCTGCGACGACGACGGCGACGGCGACTGTGGCTGCGAGCGATGCTGCTGTGAATGGGGCTGTGCACGCGTGGGAGGCTTCGCCGTCAGCCGCTTCGTGGCTGAGGTGCGTTCCAGCTGCTCGCTGTAGTGCTGCACTGCCGCCGCCGCTGACGATGAGGACTTCGATGTTGATGGGCCTTTGCAGTGCGTGCCAGCAGGTAGCTGATCCCAGGCGCAACACATGCTACGCATATTTATAAGTACAAGTACGGCCGCTGAATTATATGCAAACGAAGGCAAACTCACAAACACTCGCGTAGAAGAAGAAAGTAGAATGGATAAAAGTGAATGAATAAACAGCACTAAAGCTCAGCCGTCGCAGCTGCAGCTCCCGGTCTATTTTTGGCTGCTCGCGACGTAGATTCATGCACGTGCGACTCGCATTTCATTATTTGCCAACGCTCATATCTGCGAAAGTGCCAGGTTTTTTCTCCGCTACGCGTATATGCGTGGAGGTGTGTGTGTGCTTCCGTTGATAGCTGAGCGTTTTTATGCGCTACGTGATGTTTACTCTAGTTAAAAAAGTGGCGAGCAGCGTGCGAAACAGTTTAGTAAATGCGCAGTGGAGACGCCGTGTAAAACAACTTACTTTACTCACTTTAGTGAATAACACAAAAATTAGCAAGAACACGCACTCTCGGGGAATTGCTTTCAAGCAGTTATCACAATTTATTTCATTTCATTTTCACATCTCACTTTGTACACCTTTTCACACTTTAGCGCTTGATGGATGGACGTAGGCATGTCATGACCGCGCGCAACAGCAACAACACGAAGGTGGTACAGTAAATTAAAAATCAATCATTGCTGCTGAAGACTAGCGCGCAGCCAAAGCGCTCGGCTGGAAAGCCTTCTTTATGGCTTCTGGCTTCTGGCCGTTGGTCGCTGGCCGTTGCAATGCGCCAATGCCGCGCGAGTACACAATGGAAATGCCGAAGGGAAGAATTACAATGGACACAGTGAGGAAAACCAAAAGCGCGACACAGTTAAACAAGTGCTTGAACAGCAGCGGAAAAGGCGAGGAAATGCAAAAAGTATTTTAGTAAAAACTCAAGTGTTCTCCTATTTGGCACACATTCTTAATCAATATGTAGGTGAGCATACTGCGTCCTTCTAGACAAGCACTTTGCCCCTTCGTCACTTTGCGCTAATTTACATGTTAGTGCTCACTGATTCTAAGAATTTTCTGATTTTCAACTTCGGCATTACATATATAATATATCCACATACATATATATAATTGCGGCACTTGTTCACTTGTTTAGTTGCACTTCAAACTTGTTTTCGACACTTCGATAAGTAACACAAAAAATTTGCATCATCCACCACACACTCCACACCCTGCTGCATACCCAAAATCACAGCTTCTCGCCACTCACAATAGTTTTTTGCGTTTCCAATTACAAATACTTTTCGATCTCCAGCAGCCACTGTCCGTTTTCCCGTTTGCCCAACAACTTAGCGTATTCGTATACCATTCAACGCGTCGCCGTTTGGACTGAAATTGCAGCCGTCAGCTAAGTGAAATGAAATCAGCAAAGCTGTTTAATTAGCGGTGTCCGCGTATATGGTGGTTCTCGCCGGCTAGAGCACAAAAGGTAAATTGCTGTGTCTCAAATTAGTTAACGGCTATTAGTTGTGTCATTTAACGGAGCACATAAACCGAAAGAACACACTCTCACCTCGCCAGCGTATAATTACCGAAGCTTATTCATATGCTTAGTATGCCAAAGCACTTGCAGGTATTTGCTCTACTCAATAAGTGAATTCACGATGCTGATCGATCTCAAATGTAGAATTTTTTGTTATTGCCAACTCAACTCCCCAATGAACGATGTCGGAAATGGCTTTGGGTAACTTCAGTTCTCTTTTGTGTGTAATTTCGGCATGTGGCCTAGAAACCACTTGATTTAGTAAATACTGGCATTATTGTAGATGTTGATGCCGGTTCCAAGATAGACGAAATTAACTACGACATCGAAGTTATGACTGTCAACAGTGATCTGGAGGCCAGATCGTCAGTGCCATGACTGTTTGCTTGATGACAGGAGATATTTCGTCTTGTTCTCACTCACTATCAGACCCATTTGCTTCACTTCCTTATCCAGAATGTAGAAAGCAGAAAAAGGCCAATGATATCATTATCATCGGCGTACATCAGCAGTGGTGCATTCTTATAGAAGAGAGTACCCTCTCTATGCAGGTCTCCACTTCGAATTATTTTCTTCAGGAGTAGATTGAAGAATTCGCGCGATAGAGAGTCGGCTTGTCTGAACCCTTTACACAGTTGTATTAGTTTTGTGTGGATAGAAAATTTAGGCATCGCAGCATAAAGTCAGCTCCTTTTCGTGCTGTCCAAATAACCTTTGGTCTTTTCCAAAATTTGGTGAATGGTGAATATCTGTTCAGTTGTTGATTTTTCAGACCTGAAGCCACACATATAATGTCCAATCGGTTTGTTGCTGATGCGCTTTAATCTTTCAAACAGTACGCTCGATAGAAATTTATACGCGATGTTGAGGATGTTATCCCACGGTGAATTGGCAGAGCACACTTAAATTCCAATCGTCGGGCATAATTTCGTCCGACCGTATTCTACAAAGAAGCTGATACATGTTCCACGCCCACGTATTTGAATATCTCGGCCGGCAATCCATCGGCCCACGCCGCTTTTTTGTTCTTCAGACAGGTAATTGCTATTCGAACTTCTTCTGGATCGGGCAATAGAACGTTTCGCTGCCATTCAGCAGGCTGAAGAAGTATTTCCACCATATTAAAATCACTACTATTAATAATATTCATCATTAAAAAATGCCGTAAGCTATGCCAACAGTAGTGGACAGTCTGTTTCTCGTTCACCATCATTCCCATTCGTTGAATTTTTTATCCAACATATCGATGATATTAAATTTTCGGTGATATATTCGGGATTATTTCTATGTTTTTCCATGTTTACCTACATTGGTTCAAATGTAATATTAAAGTAGCGCCCGTGCCCATGACCGTTCTTTAGAAATTAGTGCTTACTTAGAAGCGCGCAACTAAAAAGCCACACCTACTTTAGTTTGTCATACCGTTATATTGTAAAAGGCACTCATAGCGCGATAGTGCTGCTTGTGACAATGCACCTACCCATGCTGTTGCTTCTGACAAGCACGATAGCACAGCCTTTCATTCCATTGATTACACAGTTCAGTTTACCTTGGCAATTACTCATGGGCTAAGTGAGAATTCAATTGGATTTATTACTCGAAACGAGCTATTTGAATTTATTTGCGGAAAATTATTCATTTCGAACAATGCTCGCACACCTTCACCTGCACTAAAGTATACCAAAACCATAAGTTTAAGGAGACACATTACTATGGATGGTGTGTGTTTGTGTGTGTGTAATGAGAATTTAATATTAATGACCTTGGCTCGGCAACTCCATTAGTTTTGTGACTATAATTATTCGTTACATTTGATTAGTTTGGATTTATTGTGTCTACAGAACTAAATTATCAAATCGAAAGGGTTGGCAACGCTGACACTGCAATTGTCCAAACACCAACAGCACGACAATTAGACACTCTTTCTTAAATACTAACAATATTAACGGCGTTTATGATCTAGCATGGCTTTTGCCGTGTAAATAAGAGTGTGTGTTTATGTTCACTCAAATGCTAGACTTGATATGCAGCGCTTAGTTTGTTGCAAGCGTTATTGATAGCATATACTTTTTTCTACAATAATTCGCTCATTAAAAGCAAAAAGAGAAAAAACACCTCAAAAGCCATTGACCATTGGACTTCATTCCGGGAGTATCCAACATTGTTGAGTTTGCGATTGATTTGTAAAGGGAATTCAATTTTAAGCTTTCAGCGCTCTTGCCTGCCCTTAACCAACGTTTTGTTTATTTGCAGTTACTGCGTACTATCTTTTGCGATTTCTCTTATGGTTGTATATTCCCTTGGCGCACTTCTTTAGCCTTCGCACTTCCGTTTCGTGTTGAGTAAGTGCTGAACTAATTTAACCCGCCACATCATCAGAGTTGTCAAGACGTGCGGCTCGTTTGTTTTCTCCTTGCTTGGCGCTTTATTTCCGCTTGCCGTCGTCGAAATTAATAAAGTTTCCTGTTGCAAGTATGTGGGCGTATGTTTGATCAGAAACGTGTTTTAATGGCCACCATAACCAGAGCGCATAGTCTTCTCTGTCAGCTATGCACTCATACTGCACTTAGGGATTATTTAAGATTTTTCATGGTAAACTTTGAGTCTTCACTTAAAGTAGATATAAGTGACTGGTGCTTGGAGGATGAAGTCATGAGTAGTAGTTCACGAAAGTGAGGAACGTTTTCTGATCTCCATTCACTTGGGAGTGGTCATAAATGATTCTTTTAAATATGACTAAAGTAGCTCACGACTTCCGGTCTTTGACCAAGTATACTCTGGGTAGCCCAAGGGCACCGTTTGAAAGCGAGCTAAAGTGAGAAGGCGAAACATCAACTTCACACTGTTGTGCGCTGAATTTGGGACCCGCCACGTAAAAAAACACACCCAATGAAAAATAACAACCAACCTCAGATGGGAGACCCCCCTTTTGATGACGACCATGACAAACGAAATAAGGACTACGATTGGAGGGCATGCACCTGGAATATCCGGTTCCTTAATTGGCATAGACACCGCATACGCGGTTATAGCCGAGTTAGCATCAGCGCGACAGTCGGGTTTCTTTTTCCATATGTGGCGGCAATTGGAAGTCTCTCCAACGCAGTAGAGGTCTTCCTCTTCACCTGCTTCCTCCGGCGGGTACTGCGTGAATACTTTCAGAACTGGAGTATTTCGTCCATTCCAATTCGCTGAATATGTCGTCGTTTACCTCATACAGCGCAAAGGACCATAAATCTGCCGCAGAATCTTTCTCCCGAAAACTCGTAACGTCAACTCATCAGATATTGTCCGATATCTTACTAAGTCCGCAGTAGCACCTTTTGGCAAGAGTTGTTCTGCGGAAGATTTCGAAGCTGTCAATACTGGTGCCAAGATTTTCCTTACTGGTTTTTATGAAAATAGCGGCCTAAAACATATCTTATTTAGATTCGGGTAAAAACTAAGTTCAGTTACTCTCTACACCTCTGCTAAAGTTTGAACAAGCTTCTCCCTCATTAAAGATAAAGGTTATAACATATAGTGCTTAGCAATAACTAAGACTATATATTGTGGAGTAATATGTGATGTACCGAAATTTCATTACTTCAAAGGGAACTTCAAAATTTCTATGGTTATGTAGCAGAAATCCAATTTAGAAATTATGAGTCTAGCAAGGAGCCACCTTGACAAAAAAAGTACGAGTTCAGAATTATCTGGAGTCTATATAGATAACAAAGAAACAGTAATGAGTGGTGCTAATTAACTTATACAACGCCGCACTGAGTGCTAAGAAGTTTTCATCACTCATTTCTCTATAATTCTAAGAGCATCCACATACATATATGAGTCAATATCAAAGCGCGCATGTTTTCAATTTGCAACTCAGCGAATATTTGCGCGAGATTTTATAATAAACGCTAACGGTGAATAATTAAATTCCGAAATTTGCCTAAAAGCCAGTACTTAGTGAAGCGCTTAGACGGAATGATGGCTATTATTGCAAAAGTCCGCAACTAATAGTATATACATACATATATATACACAGGCATTTGTGTGTCAATTCCCGCCTCGGCTTTTATGTAAAACACTCTCATGCCATTTAACTAAATTTTTATTGTTGATCTTTATTTGGGGGCTAGTGGCAAGCCTAAAGCTTTGCTATTGTTGCTGACTCCTACTGGCCGCTAACGCTTTCACACGATTACTTAACTCACTGGCTTAGCCAGTCATTTGCCCAATCTCTTTTCAGCTATCACTTTAATTGTTGTTGTAGAAGTGAAAAGGTTCAAGGTTCTCGGTGGCTGTGTTTTCGTGTCAAAGTCAGTCATCGCGACAACGATAAGGCTGCCGCTTTTCGCTTTTCTGCTTGGCACTGGCCTGCAGAAATTTGGCAACATACAAACGCCGATTTAACTTGTGTGTGTGTGTGTGAGGCTGTGTAGAGCAGCACCAACTTGTCGTACGGCAAACACACGAATATGCCCATCGTATACCGTTATGCGCGTGTGGTAATTGGGGCGAGAAGAAGTTAACAGTGATTTCGTGAAGCATTGCGCCAAAATATTCAGAATGCAAAATGTGCGGTTTTATGCAAATGACACACTTAAACCCCAAACCACCGTACCCCGCTGCAAGCTGCCAGCCATTTGGCAAGTGCCAAGTCGACACATAGCTGCGCAGCATCTTAAGTTGAACGCCACAACTTGCGGCAACTTGTCTGCGGAGCCAAACCATTTCTCTGCGGGTGTGAGATCTAATTTGGTGCTGGCGTTTCGCTGGAATTTCACTCGCGTTACTCTGTTTCGCATTTTGCAAATACTCGAATTTCGAAATGCGCACTTGTGCAAGCACACACCCAAACACCCACTCACGTTGATGCGTGGTTTATGGATGTTTATGACATAACTACTCGGTTTATTTGGACGAGCGTACGCCAAAGCTACCGGGACTCCGGCTAGATATTGCAGAAGACCACTTGCGCATTCGTTACCATCTCACGAGGGGGAAAGGTAACTCAATCATTAAATATATTCTTCTTCTTATTTATAGGCATAGACAGCGCTTACGCGGTTATGGCCTAGTTTACAACAGCGCGCCAGTCGTTCTACATTTTCGCTGGTTGGTGCCAATTGGAGCTTCCAAGTGTAGCCAGGTCCTTCTCTTTCGAACGGAGTGCTGTTCCCTTCGGCTACTGCGTCGAGTACTTTCAAGGCTGGAGTGTTTTCATTCATTCGGACCATAACTCTTCAGCAGAGCCGAAGACTCGAAGACTCGTAACGCCGACTCATCAGATGATGAGTGCCTATTAGAGTTTTTTCTTCGTCGAGAGTACTTTACTTCTCAATTGCCTAGGCAGTCCGAAGTAGCACCTGTTAGATTTCGAGGCTGATATTGTTGTTGGTGTTAATGCTGGTTCCAAGATAGACGAAATTATCTACGACTTCGAAATTATGACTGTCAACAGTGCCGTGGGAGACAAGTTACAAATACGTCTATGGCACTTAAAAATCCAATGATATGTTCAAACTGTCTAAAGTCTACAAGAACAAATCAATGGGTTTACTTTCGCTCTCTGAAATCTACTACTATATACTACACTTATTGAAATCGAGTTCTTGAAAGCGTTTTTTCATTATTGGAATAATTAAAATAAACAAATACAAAATGGGAATACATTACAGTTAAGCATTTTTGAGTACAACAAATACCATTCATTATGTTCTTATGAATTCGGTCGGCCATCTTATTCTCTTTCATTTGGGCTTAAGCCATTACACAAATACTGTTGTCCTTTATGTTATGTATGAGAAACGAGGAAAAGTAAGTTGAGTAAGTATGTGTGTACACATATGGACTGAGGTGGTGGGTGCGCAGAGCGCATTTAAGAAGCAATTGAGCAAAACTTCGTAGGCTAGGCGCCAACTTTTGTTCAGATTATTTACTATTTTCGTTTTTGCTTCTCAGTTAATTAGTTTTGAGAATGACTGCGAAAGCAAAGTTAAGATTTAATTTTAACAATGAATTTGCATTTTATAGGCATTGCCTTTATGATTTTTCAGGAATTTGCTTACCTGTAATTCTGATAAATAGCAGCTTGAACAACAGAAATTAATATTTCAATAAAATAAATGACGACATGAAAATAATACAGCTAAATAAAGCTGAAAAAGGGAGAGCAGAGTTGATAAAAATTGGTTTCCATATGAACCATAATTCAACATGTGGGTATCCTACAGTCAAAAACATAATAACTTATGTCGTTGCATTTAACAGTTGGTAAAACGTCTAGAAGAATTATTTCACTGTGATCTACTCTATTACAAAAGCATATAAAATCCAATGCAAAATAAACGAAATACTATTTGATAATTACAAATTTATCGTGTCAAGCTGTCATGATATTTTTGTTCAGTATTGTTTGGAATTTCATCATGCAAAGCGTACGCCTGAACAATGTTTACAAATCGTTCAATTTCATTACAAAAATTCTCGTTCTGTAAAATACAATGAGGAAAATCTAGCAGCCATAGCGCAGAGGGTACACGAAGCCGTGGAGAGTCGATTCGGAGTAGCTCGCAGCAACTTGGACTAACATATGGAACGACTCGAATTCCCAAGCGACATCTTATCGCTCTATGGGTTCTCGAAAAGTTCCAAGAAGATCGGACGTTTTCGGTTCAAATTTTGTTCAGCAATGGGGCCACTTCTGGCTCAATGGGTATGCAAACAAGCGAAATTGCCGCATTTCAGACTAAGAGCAACTTGAAGAGATTCAATTTTATACAGAAAAAGAGCGGTTTTGTGTGGTTTGTAGGCAGGTGGAATCTTGATCGTAATGGCCACCATTATCGCGCCATGATAACCGACAATTTGATATCTGAAATTGAACTCGCAATGGATTTTCTGAGAGAACACTTCGATGAGCAGATAATTTCACCTTTTGGACCGGCTGATTAGCAACCAAGTTCATGTGTTGTCACACCGTTAGACTTTTTCCTATGAGATATAATATGTAAAATCTAAAGTCTATGTGACAATGCCACTTCGATTCAAGGCTTGGAGCAAAACATCACGCGTGTCATTCGCTAATTATCAGACAAAATCTTCGAACGAGTCATCGAAAATTGAACTCAACGAATAGATCATCTGACACGTAGCCGCGGCCAACTTTTGAAAAAGATAATCTTCAAAAAATAAATGTCAAAGAATGTTCTTTCCAATGATAATAAACATTCCACATTAAGTTTGAAGCTTTCAAGTTTTTTCTATAAAGAGTAGGGAGCCTCGAAATGAATCATCCTTTAATAAGTCCAATAAAAATTAATCCATTATTTTTCCCGTGGATAGCTGAAGTAATCAGTTTCTCGCGTTCTGCAATCGGGTTACCCCACATGTATAGCCCCAAAGAGAAAATACGCCACAATTCACTTACTTCTATTTTCGATAAATACGAAAACTCAATCCAGCCAGCTGGAGGTGTGACTAATCACAATTTTCGATTCAACGACTCCTTTCCGATAATTTCGATTTCAAGGATCCTCTACGTTCTGGAAGCCCAAGTGTCAAAAAAATCGATAAAAAATCGATAAGATAATGAAAATCGTCGAGCTCGGTCATCATGTAACCACGTTTCGATTACCCAGCAACTAAGCATTGTACGAAATGAATGAATATCTGCTGAGTCGCAAAAAATCGGTCCATTTCAGAAGGGAATATTTACTGATTATAAATAGTAAACAACTTACAACAACGTCAAGGAAAAACAGTCGTAGTAGATCGCACTGACGCTTCACAAATGTTGGTCAAGGCAAGATTGACAATCAGGAAAGTTTTGCTTGGGGTTTTTAGCTGGAAATCATCTACAATGAGCTACTCACCTATGAACAAACTTTTAATTCGCACTATCAACAATGAAAGAAGCAACAATAACTTGAAGGTAAATATAACCCGAAGGTGCCACAAGCGGTTATCTTTCGCCAATAGCAGAGTAATTGTATTCCATCAGTACAACAGCAGACCGCACACATCAATAGGAACACCATAGCAACCCCGGGAACTTGATAAACGAGCTGTTATGCTTCCACCCTATAGTCTAGACTTGGTATCAAGTGATTATTAAATATTTATGTCCAAGGCAAATGATTTTGCTGTTGAAACATTCGCCTTAATGAAGCTTGTGAATATCGGCTGTCCCAGTTTTTTGTCAATAAGGACTAGGGTTTCTATAAAACTGCTTTCAACATAGCAACAAACTATCACACAAAATGTTGAATATTTCGCCTTAATCGGATAACTCCAACTATGCTCAATCAAACAAAAAATAATGGCTCTCTTTACTATTCCTTATCAAAACTCAAGCGCAGTTTGACACATTTTCAAAGCGCCAACTTAAAAAAAAAATTATTTTTTCTTTAAAAAATACGAAACACACTTTAAGTGGTGTGTATCAATCGATAACGAATGGTTGTGGGAACGAAAAGGACCTACATATGTACTATTGCACTAATATAATGTTTAAAAATCCGTGCGAAATTTTAAGTCTTCTTATCGCCAAATGCTTGATGGGCGATAAAAATTTCGGTCACGAAGTATGTATTATATTTTTAAGACGAAATAGCTTATTTTTTATGATGACGCTTTCAGCCATAAAAAGACGTACGTATGGCTGAGTGCATTTGCACTATCTGGGCGAGGTTATTAAATACAAAGTGTAGAAGACGATAAAGTGTGTAACAATGTCGACGCACACATTAAAGGTATCATAGCCCGTGCTTAGGTGAGGTCATGCGTGAGATTGAAACAAATTTACGACGGAGGCGAGCAATTTCACTTCGCTTTGAGTTGAAAATTCTATTGTAAGCTTAGTCATCATTTGCAATGATCGCTGGATTTCCAAACAAATTGTGAATTGATACAATTTCAGAGGAAAAAACGCTGAATTCCAAGAAATTCTTGGAATCCAGAAATAGTATTTATGTAAATTAAGAGAGATGGCAATCATGAACTAGAATTCATGAAGGAATTCAGACATGTATAAAGCATGGCTGCACTGCGGAGTAGAGAAAGTATTTGCCACTGCAATGCAACAGTTCAATGCACTTCCTGCTTGCCGCTTTGTTAGCGTCAGTTGCTATTACAACTACATCGTTGCCATATTTTCAATTGAATCAATGCGAAACATCTATGCTCCAATGTGTGCTGCTTTGCACATGTCATTTCAAGTGCATTCGCTCCTCGAGTGTGTTAGTTTGTTCGATTGCCAATGCGGCTGCACTTGAGAATACTCTCTTGCTCTCCATTGCTCCTGTTCGCTGTCAGCTAATCAATTACCTCGATTTAATATAACCGTGAGTCTCAAGAATGATAACGATGCGGTGTTTGGAATCTCAGAGACCTTAGGCAACGGTCTTGTTAGCATTTATAGTGCGACTGTTATGGGATAATTTGTTGTTGAATATTGGAGAGTTGAAGTAGTTCATAAATATGGGTAGGCATATTGAGCATTTTTGAAAGCATTAGCTTTTGTTGTACTCACCTTTGTACATGGGAAACTCGCCGTCACTGTGGCTGTGGCACAGCATCATTGGTGAACGGCAACGTGAGCGTTCCACACTCGTGGCGACCTGTATGCTGCCCCCGCCACCACCACCACCRTTAGAGTTCTTCGCATTCGCATTGGACGAGGCGGCAGCTGCTGCTGCTGCTACGGCTGCGGCGGCCGCGGACGCCGAATAAGAGCGTGAAACGTGYGAGAGTGTGCGACGCCTTATGGTGGTGGCGGAGTGTTGCGATGACGAGCGGTGATGTTGCGGCGTGGAATGCTGGCGATGGTGATGGTGCTGCTGTAGTTGTGGTTGTTGCTGCTGAGCTTGCTGCTGCGTAGCCTGTTGCTGCTGTTGTTGTTGATGTTGTTGTTGCAATTGCTGCTGTTGTACCACAGCCGCCACCATGGACTGATAGCGATGACTGCCGGCACCGCCCAGCGAGACATGATGCTGCAACGGCGGATGTGCGTGTGGCGCCAACGGTGGATGCGAGTGCTGATGCTGCAATTGCTTTTGTTGATGCTGCTGCTGTTGTTGTAGCAGTGCACCGCCAGCGCCTTGGTGAAGCACATGCTGATGTGCGTGTGTATGGGTGTGCGCGTGGGCGTGTTGGTGCGGATGCGAATGGGTCACATGCAAATGCGAATGCCCACCGCCACCCGTAGCCAAATTATTGCCACTAGCCGAGCCTATGCCACTGCCACTACCGGTGCCGATGCCGGTGCCGGTGCCAGTGCCGTTGCCGGCGCCAGCGCTAGCCGCGCTCTGTACATGTTGGTGGTGTTGATGGTGCTGCTGCATCTGCCGTTGTTGCAGCTGATGCATCAATTGTTGTTGCAATTGCTGTTGCAGCGGCTTAATGCCAGCGACTGTGGTGATTGGCGTTACGGTGGTTGTCGTTGTGGTGCCACCGCTGGCCAATGTCGTTGCGCTGGCGGAACCGTGACCGCCGCTGCCGGCGCTGCCAGCAGCACTCACAGCGACAGCCGGATTCTTCTCCCATGGCCCGTTATTATCTGCGGTATAATCCAGTTTGCCAAATACTTCGCCCCCTCGCACAGCTAACGGTGTTTGTCTTAGCCGAAATGAGCGCTTTTTGTATATTTGCAGACGCTTATCCTAGAAATGTCTTTGAGCAGTCAGCTTCGTTGCTGTTTTTATATCATTACTTCTTTAAGATTTAATTTATTGCGATTTTTTGGGTATACTTTTTTTTCTACATTTTCAATTTTAATCTTCTTAAATTTGATATTTTCTAAACTATTTGTGGGACTTTCGCACACGCGTGTCGTTAAACTTTACCAATTAAAATTACTTAATTAATAGCCGAGTACCGAACAACGCCAAACATTTCGCGCCAAACTTGCACGAACGCACAAAAACTCTTTGCACTTTGCTCGATTTGATTTTTCACTTTAATCGTCAGCAGCAGCCGCAGCGGCAGTAAACCAAAAACTCGCTCGCACGAGTGGAAAAACTTCGACACCTTTCATTTGAAAACCGATTATACGAGGATTTAGTATACGGCAGCGTCTTTCCAAAACAGCTGCAGTTCTTCATTCACATTTTCCTTAGTATTTTAGGAACTCAATAACTGTAAATGTTGCTGTCCTTGTTCTATATAATTTTTCAAACAAAAAGCGAAAAGTTATTTTTTATGGCTCTCTCATACCACCAGTGGGTATCTGTCGAATAAAACCGGAATAAAGTAAAGAGAAAACTGGGAAGAGTTGATAGAATCTTAGACTGAGATCTGTACTACTTTCAGAGGCGGATCCAGAGTGGATTTTTGGGGAGAGGGGGACCTATATAGTTTTGTACTTCCAACTCAAAGTCTTTTTCTTGGAGTGCCACTTATAATGGAAATAATGTTTAACTTTCAACTTTTGGGGGGGACTGTGGAGAGTGGATCCGACCCTGGCTAGTTTTAGGCAGAAGTAGGTGCTTTTGAGAGAACTGTTGCTCTATTTAAATAAACTAATAAACACTTTTTGGCGACTCCAATTTAATTCGGTCCGGAACTTTTTGGATAAACTAAAATGGCCTTCAAAGATGCTCTCCAAATGACTAGCTTAAAAACGGAACAGTAGTTATGTGGCTGAACTGAGATCAGGTTTAATAGTTTAGATGGTCACTAAAGAAGTTAAAGGTGAAAGCTTTCAATGTAGGGGCCTAAAAGAAGCAATAAGCGACAGAAGTCTAGTTGACAAAATTCGTCAAAACTGTATCGATGTGAGTTGCCTATGCAAGAAAGCTTCGATAGTGCAGCGTAAATATTATTTTCTTACTCTCAACCTATGTCCAGATGATTAGCGAAACAACCATTTAGAAGCTGTTAGCAACTAGTTTTCAATGGAATATACATACACATGTGGGTGAGGATGGACATATAAGCCTGTATGTATGCATGTACTACGATATAATAAAGCGGTGCACACGTTTCACCTTACTTTTTCGTATATTTGAAGATCGATATATGGGAAATGAAATTTTCGCTCAACAATTCTCTACGTAAGTATGTATATATGTATAGAGGCATGTTCGCCCGCAAATCACTCAAATTAATAAAATTAACGGCACTCCGACAAGATGCGAATTTATGTGCAATTTCTCTTTATATAGACATTTTCTGGTACATATATACATTTGTAAATATATTTTGTATTTTTTATTTCAAATATTGATACTCCACTTTTTACACACTGCTACACACACACATATATACTTAAGCACACACACTTAATTGGTGCCTGCGATAAACAGCAAACGTATACTTTTCAAATATTTGCCATAACATTACACCGTTGAAATAACAGCTGACAATGGCACCACATTAAAAGGCTCATAAAAGCTCAGCCGTAGAAATTTTGCGCAAATACTTATTTTTTATAACATAAAATTTTAGAGGGATAAGGTCGATGGCTTTTGATATTTATGTTTCACCATTTCACTAATTTCACTTTCTTTATCGCTTTCAAAGTAAACAAGCGAGCGCACACACACACAATCTTCACACACATGTACAATGTGTACCACAGAATTCGGTCGGTGGTCGCACTATCCTATCGTATTAACCGTATGGCCCGTCCGCTTACCAAACTGCGCTCTGGCGCTAACGAAACGAAACTGATTTGAATGAATTGATGTCATTCACACAATTGTCAGGATGCTGTATCCTTAAACGCAACTCGATGCATCGGTCCGTGTGGCTGTGTGCATCTGCTCGTGCTTGGCGAGAGTTGTAAGCGACTGGCTCGACCTCTCACAAAGCCAAACACTCGTTTCACGGTGATGCTGCTCCAATTTTGTCGGCAGTGGTCGGCAAAAGCTCGCCGCCATTCACATCCGGTAGTGGTGGAGACAATTTGAGAGTAAGAGAAGAGCGTAGTAATGAATGCGCTGCAAAGCTTTCGTTTCATTGGAGTATTGTTTCATTTTTGTACCAATTTAAAGGTCTCGGAGGACCCTCTTTGATTATGTTCAAATGTAGGTAAATTTGTATTGAAAACACTACCTTTGCATTGTATACATGTATGTGTGCAGGTACGTACAAAATTTGCATATTTTATTTAAGCATTTAAACTTTTTTTTTTTCATTTCATTTGACCCATTTCGTTTGGTAAGAGTTAATCAATTTATGCTACGCATCCGTTTCGGTTGGATGTGGCATATTTCCACACTTCAATAGAGTATTGTCAATGATGCTATTTGGCCTAGAAACTATTATACCCATTTTCACATTCAACTTTCTTTTCTACCTTTCCTATGCAACGCTGATGTTTTTCTCCAATACTTTTAAAAACATTCCCAATGGAAGGATTCGCCTCATTAATCGGGAAAAAGGAATGAAAACATGTGTGATAACGACATTATATCAAAAACTCTCAGAAACCTTTATCAATTACAGCAAGTGGAATATATTAAAACTATTGAGCAGAAACCTATCCGGAAACTGCAGACCGAATATTAAAGCGTGATCCATTTCCATGTTTTCGAAAAAACACGGAAACTTCAAATTCAATAGGAATGTTTATTATGATTTTAAAAAACATTCTTTGACATTTATTTTTTGAAGATTATCCCTTTATAATGTTGGCCGCGGTTACGTTTCAGATGGTCTATCCGTTGAGTCCAATTTTCGACAACTCCTTCGAAATTCGACTGGAAACTGGCGAATGCATAGACTTTAGACTATACATATCCCCAAAGGAAAAAGTTTAACGGTGTGATATCACACGATCTTGGTGCCCAATCGTCCAGCCCAAACCTTGAAATTATCTGCCCAACGAAGTGTTCTCTCAATAAACCCTTTGATTGATGCGATTGTTTAGAAATGGCGCCGCCTTGTTGAAACCAAATATCGCCGAGAGCACGAGCTTTAGTTTCAGACATCAAATAGTCGTTGACGGTTACATTCTCATCGACATTATTTGTGGAGGAGTATGGACTTTTGATTATACCGGCCTAAAAACCACACCACACCGTTGTTTTTTTCTGGAAGAAATGGCAGCTCTTGAATCTCTTTAGATTGCTCTTCGTCATAAATGCCACTATTTACACATCCATTAAGCCAAATATGGGGCTCATCGCTGAACAAAATCTTTTAAATAATCAGAAATCCAGTTGAGTATTACTACATACATACATTCAGGTTTAAATCGCACAAAGCAAAAAATAAGACTCAGTGGTTTCTAGTGCTGCAAACAGTATGTAAAACTACAAAGAGGTCCTCATTCGAGAACTGACATTCAAAATAAAGCGAACGGAGTTGCACTAATGAGACAAAACAGAATCAGATAAGTAGGACTAATGTATGGGTGAATGAACTTTCGCTAGCACACAAATGGCCAATCCGAATTGTTATTGTTGGTATTGGCTCTCAACAATCTACAGCACTTTCTCAAAAAAGCTCGCTCACATTCTCGTCACGATGACTTTGGCCGGAAATTGTGACACAAACAGCAAGAAACCGAAAGCCTTATCACAAATCGGTAACGACGCTGATGATAAGGATATCGTTTTTTATTGCCCAGACATGTTTTAATGAAGGTTGAATGATAAGCCATGCGCTTGTATTTGTGTAAACATTCACAGAAGAGCTGTAACATTACCACAGCAGAGCTTTTTACTCGAGTACACCAAATGGCACATTTCATTAAAGAAGGTTATGTTCGAATTTTAGTCAAAAAAAAAACTTTTCATAAATAACAGATCCGATAATTTGAAGTGGAAATTCGCCCGCATATTTTATACATACTTACATATGTATGTTTGTATATTCCATATATGTATGTACTTATTCCACAAATAAAATTGTCAAATACTTAAATAATTCCGCTTTATGTTTAACAAAATTTTATTGTAAAAGAATTGAATATTGTATTACAGTTACTTTCTATCACTTGTACTTTGAATGAGTCAAAATTCGCCAGCTTAAATTTTATTTCTAAATATTTTTATTTCCAAGAGGATTTCTTTACTAACCCGCTGGAGCTTGTGCAGTTCCTTAGAGATTAAATGCTTGTAGATTTCAATGCGTAGCTCGCGCGGAATTCCCATAAAACTTGGCAATGGAAAAGCGCCTAATAAGGTCAGCTGATCCATACGCAACGGCACAAATAATTCATTGCGCAATTGATTTTGCAGCTGATCTAACTTTTGATAACAGCTGTCTAGGCTGTTTTTACCTTCCGACTGGTCTATAACGTAGCGTCCGATAGACAGACAACTGCTACGCCCCAGCAAGTTTGTTGATGGATGTGGCGACAAGGTGAGCATCATAAAGTCACCCGTGACTAATGCGATTAATTTAGATTTCAATTTATCCTCCTCCTCGGATTTTAAAGCTGAAATAAAATTTTCTGAAAAATATGTTTCATGTGGGGAATCGCAATGATACGACGGCGGTTGACTACAACATATTTTCATATTGCTTTTATGAGTTGTGGACCAGGAGTCAAGGGGCACTAAGCCCTTTAGTCGATTAACAATAAAACTTTGCGGTATAAACCCCGTTTGTAGGGCAATAACGTAGACGGTCATAAATAAGCAATGCGCCTGAGACAGTACTTTATTTTCAGATAACTTATAAAGCTCGTTCAGACTCTCCAGCAATGATTTTTTCGCGTCATCGTGCTCGTTCCCTTCCATTGTCTGTAATTATATTATAAAATAAAAATTATATTTATTTTTATGTGCGCCTTCTTCATTAATCGTATATTATAAATTCATCAAATTTTATAATTTTTCATATTTAGCCACACATGCCTATAGAATATGAAAATACTGTAGAAGCGCATACCTATTTTGCTTATAAAACATCTCCCATCAACCTAACAGAGAATCAATGATCCCCTCCATTCAACCGTTTTTTATTTAATTTCCGTTACAAGTTATTGAATCTTAACGTAAAGAGATTAATTTCTGAAATAAATATGTATGTATGTAAGCTAGTAATGTCGAGATTGGTGAATGAGCTCTATTGTGAACGCAGAGGAATTTAAACCAATCGTGAATTCCCTCAGCGATCGTCCATATGATGTTATGGTTAATGTACATGTATGTATGTATGCATGTATATATTTACGTGAGTACATACATATTTACATGTGAAACATGTTTAATTTCTCACATGGAAAATTAAAGATTGATGGCAAATGATTCAGCCAATTTCCTTTTGCTAGATACTCACGAAGCAAATATAATATATGAATACGCACATATGCACAAACATATATAACGTGTGTGAAACTATTATTTACATATAAAATACTAATTCTCAAGCAGTATTAAAGCTATATTCACAAATGCATTGTAGTCACATTGCGCTGCTTACTACTTTCCACATGATTTAAATCATTGTGGTCAACCTAATTTAATGCTTTTATTCTGCTAATGAACTGTTTTGAAACCTTCATGAAATTGTGTTATGGAGTGTTTACCTTTACTCATGAAATCTTTTTACAGAATTAATGAACATTCTATGGATGTACTGCCCTACAAAACAGCGCTGCCACTTTAAACTTTTTCACTTGTCAACTATTTCACAATTTTTTATTTTGTACTAAAAATGTGCTAAACGTATTTTCTCCAAAAGAAATTCTTATAACCCTAAGTTAGACCAATTGGATTTAGATATTTTCTAACTTCATTCACATTGAAAAGTGGTCGTAACCCAACAAATAGAATTATGTTATGTTGATTGTTTTATTTAGTTACAAAATGAACTCAGCTGTGCTAATTTGACAATTTAAACGCGAATGGGTTGCCAATCCATTTATTATTCGAACTGACTGTTTCATTTTCGAATTTCGAAATACGATTTCAGTATTTGCTACACAAATTTCTATACATAGAAATATAAGTTTATTAAAGTACTTTTAAAGGAATGTGCCAAGATGTTTTCTGAAACATTTGTTGTCCATAATATTATTTTATTTTACATTAATTTTAATGTTATAGTATATCAGATCTTCCTAGAAAGCATTACCTAGAAATATTTAAAATTGAAGATTTACTAAAACAGCCAGTTATTTTGATTTAAGGTTCTTTTCATAAAAACTTCATCAAACAAATATGTTTTTACTGTTATCTTTTTCCAAAGCGCTTTCTTCTAAATCGGTCTGTTCGTTAGGTCCATTTTGGATGTCCTCTTTGTAGCTCTCCATGTTCCTCTTTTCTAGTTCTGCATAAAATTGCTTGGACATTTGGGACAAATTTTTCAAATCGTTTTCATTTAGATATTCGTAGAGGATCTCACGAATATCCGATGGCAGACCACTAATTGAAGGATAAGGACTTGCCCCCATATATGCTAATTGCTCATTGCGAACTGGTATAAAAACTTTGTCGCGCAATTGTGCTGTTAATTGGTCTAGATTTCTAAAATACCGCGATATCGGTTCATGCGAAGTTAAATGTGATATAATATAACGGTTAATTGACAAACAAGAGCTAGAACCCCTCAATGTAGTTGTAGTTGGAGTTAGAGTCACAAGTAGATAATTCCCACTTACAAGAGCCGTAAGTGTTGAGTAGAGAGAGCTATGCTTTACATTTCGATTTAGCACACGAAGCTCAATGGAGAAATATGTCTCATGAGGGCTCTTGAACTGATACATCGGTTTTTCCCTACTTAGAAACAATACATTTTTTGAGTGATAGGTAAGGAAAGGTGGAATTGTCGGAAGCACACGGCAAAACTTCTTAAATAGCTGTTTCGGCACAAAACCACACTCCAATGCAATAAGGTAAACAAGCAAAAATAGAATATGCGCTGGAGAGAGAACATCAATTTTATAGAGACGAAGTAACTGACGCAGATGAAGGGGAGAGCATTGTGTTGTGGTATCCGAAAGAAGTAATTGTTTCAAATTTATATCCTCCTGAATAATTTCGGTCGGTCTTGTATATCGAAATGCTGGAAGGAAAATATTACGATGTAATTGAGATGATCTGTGGAAAATCATGTGTTATAAATGTTTTGTGAATAAAAACTTAATACAATAAAGTATCTAAAATTAACCTCTTGACTTGACAAGGTACGATAATTTTCACATTTTGAATTCCGAATATAAATTTTGAACAATACGATACAAAAAAGGAATGAAGCTTGATAAATGAGTTAATATGTGTTGATCACATACCTAAATTTGAAGACGTCGTTGGCCCTTCCAACTGTGGCACCGGTTGTCCAATAATGAATAGCGACCTTGATGTGCAGGGCAGTTCAGGGCCACGTATTCGTAACCAACAATCTGTGCGAGCACAGCATCGAAAATTATTGCACGAAAAATTTCGATGTTCCATTGGCCAATTTTATGAACTGCAGCAATGCATGAATTTTCTTCTAATTTTACTAAATTTGCAACATTATTCCGAAAGAAAATAAAAATATGAAATAAGGAAATTTCAGTTGATTCTGACGATCTATCAACATCAGAAAAGAAGTTACAGAAGTGGCTTCCAAATTATTATGGCAATCAATTAAATAGGAAAAAAAAAACAATTATACTCTATAGCAACAGTTTGTAAAAGTATACAAATTGGGTATTCTCTGAAAATGCATTATAATAGCATTGTTAATAATGTAACACTAACTTATGTAAATACAAAAAATCCACAAATAAAATTTTGTGTGAAGGAGCTATATTCGAAGTACAATTGGCAAGAAGCAGAAATGACAAGTAATGAATGAAAAAAGGAATGTCAGACGAAGAATATATTTGCTATACTCGCATGAGAAGTATATGTATGTGTGATAACTTTTTGGTGTTTGTGTGGATGCGTGTATATGTCAATTGGACAGTTTCGAATTTTCTTTCATCCTTCAAAAAGTCGTGTTGTACCTCCAATAGCCACGATGGCGGCGAATTTAGGAAGAATCTGTGGCTCCAAATTATTAGGAACTTCGGGAGTTGTTGGTTTCCAACAGGTACTTCAACTATTTATCCAATTATTTTGAAATAAACGTGAAATTTGGTTAGGCAACGGTTCAAAGTGTGGGAGAAAACATAGCTCTTGGTTAGCAAAAATTATGCATTTTCAGAATTTGTATAAAATATTAAATTATATCTTAAAATGTTTAAGACAAAATACATACTCGGATGGGTATTACAAAACTGTGAATTTCGTGTCATACAAAATTTATGTTGCATTTGTAGGGGCTGGAAGGTTTTCTTGCATTGCTTACATAACAAGGCAGAATAGAGGCTATTATAGATGGAGTGACATATAAAAAAGTATTAGCTCATATGTTTCTAAGAGATTCCGCAGGCAACAAAACTTCAACTGTTTTTTAGTTTAATGAACTATAAATTTAATAGTAAATTTTTTTTGTTATTTCCAGGCCAAACAGCTGTCTACCGCTAAGGCATGGACGAATGGACAAAAAAAGGTTTGTGTAATGTAGTTTTTGCAAGTGACAGAATTACTACCAAACGAATTGTTTTTACAATCGGTGAAAATCGTTTTTAAAATATTTCTTACAAAAAGTATTCATTCTGAATATATTTCATAATGAAGCAGCAAACATAACCTCAACGTGTAATAGTTTGCCACAGTTGAAAGCTAATATTTGCAAGTTCTATTACTAATAAACAATCTTTGATTTGCAATTGTGACTTACGTAATTCCTTATATGATAAGAACTTTGTTTACTTGTAGCTCATCGCGTCGGTTGGTGCGGTCGCTGGAGGCTTAGGGGCTTTGCTGTTTGCTCTGGAAAGCTCAGTGGAAGCATCTGGCACAGAAGTACATCCACCAGCAATGCCATGGAGCCATAGGGGTATTATCTCCTCTCTGGACCATCAAAGGTGAGAAAGTAAAATCTTTATATACACAAATTATGTATATTCCAATGTTTTCCTTGTAGTATCCGCCGTGGCTACGAAGTGTATAAGCAGGTTTGTTCTGCCTGTCACTCTATGCGCTATATTGCTTACCGCAATTTGGTAGGTGTATCTCACACTGAGGCGGAAGCAAAGGCAGAAGCTGAAGAAATAATGGTAGATTATTAATATATAAATTATGAAATCGGAATTTAGATATCTCTTATTTTGATAAATGTAGGTTAGAGACGGTCCCGATGATACCGGAAACTATTACACTCGTCCGGGTAAACTTTCTGATTATTTCCCCTCCCCTTACCCGAACGAAGAGGCTGCTCGTGCTGCCAATAACGGTGCTTATCCACCAGACTTGAGCTACATTGTATCAGCTCGCAAAGGAGGTGAAGATTACGTATTTTCACTGCTTACTGGTTATTACGATGCTCCAGCTGGTGTGGTGTTGCGTGATGGACAGTACTTTAACCCGTACTTCCCTGGCGGTGCTATTTCCATGTCTCAAGTGCTATACAATGAGGTAGCTAAATCGTAAAAAAAGCTTTCTATACATTTGTCATAAATTACTGTTACTTTCAAGGTTATTGAGTACTCAGATGGTACACCTCCAACTACGAGTCAATTGGCAAAGGACGTAGCCACCTTCCTTAAATGGACTTCGGAGCCAGAACACGACGATCGCAAGCAGCTTACAATTAAGGCATTTGGAATTCTTGCTTTCTTGGGCGTAATCGCATACTATATCAAGAGACATAAGTGGTCAACTTTGAAATCTAGAAAGATCGTTTTTACACCCAAAGATAAGTAGATTGCTAAACACAATCCAAAAAAAATTAAGCATTAAAACTTCAGAAAAATTATGTAAACGAAATATGCCGAGCTAGCACCGTCATCAGCTGAAGAAAGCGCAAAACTTCACTGCAGGGAGAAATAATTGGCAGCAATCATAACTCCCAAAGAAACTTAGAAAATTGTTACAATTTAAACTAAAGATTACATTTAACGTAATTATTAAAGAATGAAAACCACAAATAAAATGCTAAATATACGAAAGAAATACTTGTTATCATTGAATAGAGAATATCTAATAATGCAAAGGGGCAAAAGTATAGTTCCGTTCTGACAATTATAGGCTGTTGAAACGCACGTCCTATTTACCTATTCATTAGAATTGGTTTTCACACTCGTCAGCCATTAAATCTCTCCCTCAGCTTTTAATTGAATCTCAAACAATTAAACACAATTTTTGAAATTATTTTAGGTATTGTTTTTAATGCATTTATTTACGTTTTAAGTATTATTTTATTTATAGTAATTAAGGAAAATAATCAAGAAATTTACACTTTCTTTTAGAAGCTGAATGGAAATGTAATTTATTCTACATTCAATTTACGCTTCATTAAATAGTCATCAACTGAGTGTTATACTTCCCCCACGATTCAGAGTAAAATGGGCTAGAAGGAGACAAATAAGAATGAAATGAAATAAATTCTATCTAAATTTTGTAGGCAGAGAAAGAATTTAACGTATTTGTAAAAAAAGTGTATACAACGTGAAATGTCAAATTATAAGAAATCAATATTTAAGAGAACCCCTCAGTGCGAATCAAAAGAACTTAAAATAGCGAATTTATATGCAGCAGCTTTGCCGCGCTATCAGAAAATTGCCGGCTCTTAGTGTTGCAGCATGAATGGTAAATTACTGCTGGTGCTATTTGATTTCAATGTTAAAAAGCTTCATTTAGATGCACGCTTATTGGCGCGCTTGAATGTTAACATCGTTCGCTACTTTATTTCATTTCCTTAACTTTGCATAATTTCTTTGCAGCACATTCAATATATTACGCTTTTCCTCTGTATCTATTGTTCAAGTTAATATTTCATTAATTAATAAATATTTAATGCGTTTATAATCTTAATTATGTTATGCAGTTGTTTTCCTCGGCCGTGTGTGTATTATAGGCGTGTGATACTAGTGTTTATGGTGTTAATGAATTCGTAAGTTGCTATGTTTCTTTGCATATTTCATTACTACTATAGTTCTTTTCCCCTACTTTCTACTGCTCAATGTTTCGCCTTGTTTTTACTTTTGTTTTTGTGTGTTTTTTTTTTTAGATACTTTAGATTTGTTTCAATTTCTTCCACTTATTATTATTACTATTTTCGTTACTTTATTTCTTTGATGGTTCCATTTTCGGTTCAACTTGTTTAATTAAATTTAAGAGAATGATAATAATAATAATAACATGTTCTCAGATGAGAATACGTTCAAGTGGTGGCGACTTATACAACGGCGACGACGTTTACGTAGAACATTTATGACTTCGGTTTTCGGCAACTTTGATGACAGCAACTGCAGGGCGACAGCATCAGCAGCGGCAACGGCAGTAGCGGCAGCTGTTGCTGAATTGTCAGTGACGACAATTGAGGTGATCAACTAAAAAACGCTGCCTTCTGGTGGTTGCGCCAATTTAAGATTCTCTTTGCAAGTCATGATTCTACGTATTTCTTGGAGCATTGATTTTATAGTGTATTCCCGATTCCATCTGGCTAGCATGGGTACTAATCTATGGTCAACCTAAAACCGATAAAAAAAATGGCGACTTTAATATCTCAAACTTGTCTTATGAACATTCCTAAATATAAACTTACCACACCGTTGCTCTGATTAATGCAGTTTATATTAATTCTTGTTAAAAACCGTATTGCGGGCGGTTCATCGGGATATCTATCGCCGCATTCAATTTTTAGGGAATACATTCTATTTTCATAGGGTGTCTGAGAAAGCAAGAGGCGAAATTGTACTTTAAATATTCAGAACCAATTATATTAGCTATTTTTTCTTACTCTAGGAGGGCCAATTATCATGCCGATCCAGTGTGTTAATGTCATGTCATCGTCATTTTCGAGGCCCCATGAAATCGTGCCATCTCCAACGCCTTTCTGGCCTTGATCCAACTCTTCCAGCAAGCGGAAATTTCGCGGAACCACTAAAACAAAGATACCCTTTTATTTAACAAAGTTCTTTTGAAAGATAATATCCCTAATAAAATTATATTAAATTTTACATTTATATTAGTTAATAGTTTTTGTTGTAAATTGAATAGTTTCGTAGTTTCCGTCAAAAACAAATATGAATGCCATAAACTCATCTATAATTAACAGTATTTATCAATCATTGGATATGTTTATTTCAAAAGCGAGAATAACGATTCACGCAAATGTGAATGAGTCATTACGAGGGATGTTGTACTGGAGCTTATTGAAAATCAACAGTCCTTTTGAGTAGCACATAAGGATATTTGAACGTTTAAATATTTGCTATTTGTAAGGAAATAGTTTAGCTTTTTATATGTTACTGCTGTTATTACGATAGTCGCTTAAAATACAAGATCAATAATTACGATTGAGTCACTTATGGCCATAATTTGCGTTCATGAAGACATATTTACAAATAATTAACGCTAGGAGAGATTTTTATTGTATTATACGCTTCGCACTTATAATGAATGACCTTAAACTATATGGGTGTTCTTCCAAATGTAAACCCTTCAATTCCTAATCTAATTAAATAAGGCCCTAAATATGTAGTATGAGTATAGTGGTGGAATAACAGCAACAAAAGTACTATTGTACATCAACTTGAAATAAAGACTGCATAAATTGAGATAATAAAAACTATGAAGAAGTAGTGAAAATGTTAAGTCATGGTGTTTAAAGGACTAATAAACCTGTAAATATTCCAGCTTAAATTTGTAAGAGTTTGAGTTATCTTCAAATTACGTTGATATTTCACATTACTTTAATTAATTTAATGGTATTACGATTCTTGATTTTTATCCATCTTATATATTTTTGATAAATGGGTAATTCTGCCTAGTTCGACTGGAACGCTTGTTATCGTCTGAGTACATTCATTATATATAAATATATGAAATAGGTGCTAACTTCCACCAAAATTTTGGTCAAAATTATTTTTTTTCCTAATAGCAGCCGTGTAACTACTGCAAGTGCTTTACATTTTGTACTTCAAATTGCTGTCAGCGAGTGGAGATGTGAAAAATCAAAAATCCAACAAAAAAAAAAACTTGCAAAGCTTCCGCAGTTCTCTATGGCACGTCACATGTTTTCGAAATGCTTCAATACAATCCCTTTTTGAACCAAAAACATCAAATTGTTTTCAACGCAGGCCACTTTAAATACTTCTAATGCACAATAATACGCGTTTTTTTTAATTTTTCCACGAAAAATTTTCTTACCAACACCGGTGCTCGCCATTGTGGACTTTTGCTATTTTTGTTCCACCTTCTTCGCTCTGACTTTTTTGCTCGCCGTTAACTTTTTTCTTCTCGTCGTCGTCGAATATTTTCAACAATGTCGCGGAAGTGGCACCACTTTGCGAATATCTTTTACTCACTTTCTCTTGTGCCAAATAAAATAATAAATTACGGGTGTGTAATATTTCTGTAGACAACTGTTTCCTTCACACTCGAAGCACCTTCGCAAAATACTCAACAATAACAATTGTCCAATGTCAAAAAATGATGCCAATGAATTATCTAAATCAATTCTATTATTGCCTTTAATTCAATTATCATTGTAAATCTATAACTGCAACAAGATTCAGTGGTAAATCAGCAATGTGTGTAGTGTCTTTAAAACGAAAATGCTATTACAATGGATTTTCATCTCATAGAGTTGCCAATCACAAGTTTATGCAATAAACCGAATGTCAGAGAATAATGGTGCCATTACCCATAACCAATTCTTCAGCAATACTGTTTTAATTCGATGAATTATGCAATATTGTTAAATGTACTTTTCGTTAAACGCAGATAACAAAAGTGTTATAAACAATATAATACTAATACAATTGTAAATCAAATAACGCAAAATTTAAAGGTATTGTTTGCATTAATCTGCCCAACTCATTACTATGCCAAATCTTTTATATATCAAACTCGAGAAATTAACCAAAACTTAATTGGGCTACACTGTAAAGGGATCTTTCACTGCTTTATCTTTACGTGCAGGGGCTTCTACTAGTCAGCTATTTCCGGTTTATCTGCACTTCAATCCAAACATTTGCAAACTGAAATTAAAATCGATTATACATATATAATGCTAAATCAATTTTTCTTAATTTATATACTCTTTTGTGCGTTTTTATGTCCTCTCTTATATATAATACATTTTCAAGTACAAAAAGTAGTTCAAGTACAAAAGTAGTTTCGAACATTTTAAAAAATTTTGCGCATAAAGGCAAAGTTCAATGCAAAAAAGTAAAATAAATTAATAGAAAATAAATATAAAAACTTTGTTAGGCTGGGAATTATCTCAACATCAATGAGAGTAGCATAATAACTATAGGACTATAACTATGTTGCTAAGGGCATTTACGCTATGTTTGTATTTGTTTTCTTGATACCATAGTAAAAAGTTTCCACCGGATAGCGGTTTAAAATGTTTGTCTAATAAACAATTGTTATAGCAATGGAAAATTTGTAGTATCCTCTCCCATAGTCCAATAACAATATTGTTTTTGTATCGTGTTTAAAAATTTGATCGAAGCAATTCTCTATTTTTATGCTCCAATAAATTTCGAAAACTTCCCAAATATTTTTAGTATATATTTTGAGCTAACCAAAACTGACCCAAATTGAAGTTTACAAGCATAAAATCAGTGATTTTTCATAAAATACGTATATTWTATATATATATAATTGCCGACACATATATAACATTACTACTATGGCTCATCATACTGTTATAACATTGGAGAAGCCTTTACAGCATTTGGCATTATCTGACTGGAATGGTCGTGTAAATCAATTACGGAATGTAGCCGATGCAAGGCGGAACGACGCTTTCAACATCCGACACAGTTCAAGAACCCTGCGCAATGAGACACGCATCGAAGGCGATTGGACGAATTACGAAACGAATGAGGCGTTGGCAGATCGGTAAGCGGATGCAAAGATATAGAAAATTAAGCACTGAATATACTTTTTGTATTTATCAGCATTGCAGAATTAGCGAGGTGGCGCGAAACTATCGCCAGAACATTCGAACGAATTGTGCGGGAAATGAAAATGCTCGAGGAGGAGAAGGCTTCTACGGAACGGGAACTTGAAGCTATGCAAACCCCTATTAGTGTTATTGCTGAATGTTTGACCATGCGCGATTGTCGCTTAGGGTCTGAGTTGACCTATGACGATGCTGATACGGAAATTAAAAACGAATTAGCTGTTATTGAGAATAATCAACGCCTTCTTGCTGATCAATGTCAGAGAGCTTGGGAGAAACTCGGCCGCCTAGAAGAGGTAAAATTCAAACTGGGGTTGGAAGTCGGAAACAAATCGGAGGCTGAAGAATTGGATGTAGCACAGCTTGATTTAAATAAATTTGCAGCCAATATTACTTACAAACCTGATCCAACGCGTAATCCAAAGAAGTAAGACCTCCATAGTTTTAAGATTGATGAAATTATTGACAATGTTGTTTATGATGTTTTCTAGTTGTTGCACCTATCAAGGGTGGTTGGAGCACACCAAGAATATGAAACAAATGGCTGAGAACGAATTGGCTGACACCTACGCTATACGAGAAGCATTGTTCGTGTGCCGTGAAAAGGCTCGCAACATGTTGATAACACAACAAGAACGCGCTGAGCATGCCATACGCAAGCGTATCTTCGAGACACAAAGAGCACGCAACGAACTTCAATGGCAACAAATGAAAGTAAGCCCTTTATTTACCATAAAAATATTATAAAATCAAAACTATTAAAAAAATCTGGCGTTCATGAAATTTCTGAAATATTTTCAGATGAAAGAAGAAATGGAGAAAGCGGTGTGTGAAATAAAAACTTTAGAGCAAGCGCTAAGAGATAAAACCGATGGGTTGAAATTAGCGGAAACCCGTTTGGAGAATAGAGCGCAACGTTCTGGTATGGAACTGTGCTTGGATGAGGCTCATGACCAGCTTTGTTTGGAGGTTCAGAAACTGCAGGCCATACGACGTCGTTTAATGGACAAAATTGATGAATCTAAAGCAAATTACAATTTGTTGGAAGAACATGCGCAGAAAATTGATGTTGATTTAGAGAACAAAGAGCATTCCTTAATGACAGACATTCGTGCCTTAGATTTACGCAAACGTCTAAAGGGTGGCGAATTTGGCCAAAAGCAAACAACACCAACTACGCAGACTGATCGTAATATTGTTCTAACACAAATGGAACATGAGATACCAAAAAATTAATTAATTTTTCCATATACATAAAAATATATGTATGCGATTTGATAACGTTGTCATATATCCATATATTGTTATATTGATGTTTTCGAATTTATAAATATACTAGATATGCATACCTAAAAATCTATATGTCAATCGAGTTTACAATTTAAAATTAAACGTACTATCTTATATAATACACAAAGACGAAATTCAAACATTTACATTAAAATTCATTTCAATTTTACTTAATGTTGGCTTGTGCTGTAATGTCCATTGTATGCTACTTTTTCCATCAATAACAGGATATTCTTGCTCGAATAATTGTACACCTTGTCGAACGAACATATCCCATTTAATAAACTTTCCTGGCTCAACTGGTTCTACAGGGCCCGTACTCACAATCGATTTACAACCTGATCCTCCATCGATATTCCATTCCGCCCATAACACGATCCCGTTGCATGTTCCATCACTACAAATGAAATTATATTTTTTAGCCATCTCGTAGAGTGTCGGGGTAAGAAATCATACCTTTCAGTTTGGATGTCACCGTTATTGGACTGCTCCCTCTTAAAGTTGTGGAAATCTACATGCAAAAGTTCTTGAGGTTTTGCCAACGCTTTGCAGGGATATTCCCAAAGGGGTTGTGCTTCAATTTTGTGGTTAGGCAGCTTTGCCCTTGCATGCTGTAATTTAAGTTATATAAAATATTTACTTAACGACATTTCGCAATTGCATCTCTTACCTTAATCATTCGATCAAAAGGCTTCAAGTCAAATCCTTCGCATTGCTGCACTGGTGTTCTGATTTTGTGAAGGTCGGTGAATTGTACAGGAACTGCGAATATTTTGGCGGAATTAGGTGCTATTTTTACTGTTGGTGGTAATTTCTCAATGATGTTTTGCAAAAGATGACCGAATTGAAAATTATCCCATGGAAATATAGCATTAAAAAAGTATGGCTCCCCAAAAACATGGGTTAACTGCGATAACTTCGACTCTGGTAGGCTATTTATATTTTCGATAAATTCCACATTTTTTATGTCGTTACTTTTCACTACAGACTCCATGAAACGTTTAGAAAAATAGTGATTTTCGGAGATTACAACTGATGTGACACCCATCTTTGCAGCAGACACACCCAAAATACATCCATCGCCAAGACACAGCACTAGCGAGTCTTTCGTTAAATTATTCTCCAAATAGTTTAGAAACTTTTTATTACGCACCGACTGATTCATTTGACCAATTCGTGAGCGAGGATAGGCGAGGTGAAGATTGCACGTACAAGCATGTCGTGAAACAGATGTATCCGACTTTAGCGTGTTATGCACATCAAACCAAAGCGAATATTCATCGTGGTTACAACTTAATACAAATTTTTCTCCAGTTCTGGTAATATGTTGTGGTTTTGGTATGTAATATATGGCTTGCATCCAATGATCCCGCCATGGTATTATATCGTCTCTGCTTTTGTAGTTCGGATGGGCCCAATATGGAGCACAGCTCAATACTAAATTATCCCCGGAGTACATACTTATATCCCACCAATAGAATATTAAATCAGTTGAACCTGGTTGTAAGGCAATCATTTCAAGTAATTGTTGTCGTTGTGACGGCACTGGTGTTTTAGACTTTCTATTGAAATCAAATTCAAAAATTTCGGCTGGTTTTGTTAGAGGAATATATTTTTCTAAGCTTAATTGTGAGAGTTGCATATCATGTACTGCAGCATCTCCTTTGCATTGCAATACATTCTTAGGTGGCTGTAGTAGAATATTGCCATCTAAATCAGCAACTATTTTCATGGTGTTCCATTGTGAGGCTAATGGTGATTGTACAACTTGGGCATAGCATGTCGCTTTCGATGGTATGCATACGACGTCGTCTGTTAGGAGTTCATTATGCGCATGGTTGTATATACTAATAGCACCTTCACCTATCAACTCAGTGTCTAATAACTCGGCCACCAATAGATTAGCTCTTTGCGGCATATCAACGCCGATACGCATTTCTGTTGAACGTTTCTTTACCAAACGCACTTTATCTCCAAAACCATTTACCGTAAATATGCGCTCAGCGCAATTCGCCATAGGCATAAATGCCTCGCATGCGGTTACTGTGTCAGCTCCGGCGGTTAGTGCCATCATTGCCAATATCCCTGTACCTGTTCCAATATCCAACACGTGGGCTTGACGACCGTCGGCATGCATGCGAGCAATAGCCATTCGTAATGCTTTGAAGTACTTTTGATTGCGCTCCTTGTCATGCAACATGTCTCCAAATCCTGTGCATGTTAGCTCCAAATCATAATCGTAATCATTGTCATGCACAGCCCATTCGTTCTGCGCTGTCAAAGGATTAAAAACTTGCGTGAAAACAGCCATATGATTATATTTTATACGGAATGTTTTGTATATGTTTTGAAACAACTTTACACGCATGGAACTTTTGTTTGTGCTGTCAACTAACCAATCAAAATCGTGTGTTGACAACAGCTGTTTGGCACAATGGAGCTCAGTGGTGCCAAGTTTCGTCATAAGTTTGAAACAAATGTATGCATACAAATATACAGAGATTTCATTACTTTATTTATAAAAAAAAATTAACTAAGATACATCTTATATTTGTTAATTACCAATAGGCGTTCAATTGTTTTATAACCTCTTTAATAATGTCAATATGGTTTGCGTGTAATTTTATGGTGCTATCAATATCCAGCCATTTTACGTTTGCGGCATCATCACCTGCTGACAGCGCCAGTTTTCCCACCTGAGCTCCGCTGTCATCATGAAAATTATAAGCCACTGTCTCCATCCATGCATTGTCTGTATTACGAAAATCATCTACATAACCTTTATATATTTCATTTCCTTTCGTGAAGAACTCTTCAATCACTTTTTGATTTTCTGAATTTGACCATGCAAAGGTATTTGATATAATTTATCTCAGCGGATTTCAACGAAACTACTGAACTTTTACTTACCGAAACTATCTAAAGCTTCTTCCATGAATTCGCGTTTAAGCGTTGCGGTTATTTTCTCACCAGGATCAACCATCCCTCCTGGTATGGCCCACATTTTATTATCATGGCGTTGTATTGCGACCATTTGTAAAATTTTTCTGTAAACATGTAAAATTTGTTATTTGTTTAAATGCAATTATTCCTAAAGACATTTACATTACTTTTGTGTATCAGTGTTTATAGATACGCTGCCATCAGTGTTGCGTTTCCATCGTGTAACCACCGGATCGGCTGCGTGATTTGGCCCCCAACGACCTAGTAATCCCCGACCACTCAACCCCGTACGTCCAAAGGGATTTATAGGAAGCCCATTTTCAATTTTGTAAATTCCGTTGAACGATACACGATTTACAGCGCCATCTAGCTGATTCCATTTGGGTTGAAAATCAGCACAACCGATGTCCGGATCGGCCCAAGGTTGTCCGTTTATATGTGCCGCAGTATAAATGGGTGGCGAATAGTTTACATACTCAGCTGACCAGAAGACAAAATCATCTGGAACAGGAAAACGTCGCAGAGTACTTTTCGGGTAAATATTATTACGGCAAGTAATGTGCTTAAATGTCCCTGCTTTTAGAATAGATGCCGACATTATACGTAAAATTGTAACTTGTAGCAGATTTAGGCAAATGTGTGCTTTGCGTGCTCTGGCTGGGCAAAAAGTTGAAGAAACAGACGATGAAAACAAACATTGCAAAACGGGCTATACTAAACGAACAGTACTCACAGATGCACCGGAAAAGTTAAGAGTACCAGTGCTACCAAGTTGAATATAATTTATTTAGAATACGACGGTTATTTGCAAATGTGATAAATGCAGAAAACGCAAAAGCACAGAAAAGTAACAAAACACATTATTATGTACCACACCATATTATTTTCATAACTTTTAAGTATATACGTATGTGCGGGTTGTTTGAACGAATACTCGTAGGTGTCTTATACTTCCGGTAAATTAACAATTGAGATGAGCTCCAACTTGTATGAACGCTTGTAATTTGTGCGCTCAATTCTTATTGTATTTCCAAGTTATTGGACTTGAGCCCGACCGAAGTTGTCATAAAAATACCTTTGTTATTTCGATTAAATCTCCGCCGATCAGAGTGCTTGGAAATGTGTTTGTGTACACTTCTTATTTTGCATGTATAAATGTGTATAGTATGTGTGTGTTCACATACTATGTGATGTTGTCGCAACTTGTAATAATTGGCTCCAAACAAATTTTAAGAAAGTAACTACCGTCTCGCATTTCATTTATTTTGCAGAGAGAGTCGCCGAGTAAGGAGCTCTGGAAATAACAGATTTTACTATTTATTACTAAGTACGTTGTATATTATTTGCTTTGGGAGTTCTATGTTAAAAATCAAAGTGAGTAATGTTCTGCTAATGTTGCTGTTCTGCATCTTCTTTCTACTCGCCGTACAAGCGGCAAAAAACGGATCCCGTCGCAATGTTGTGCTTATCATTTTTGACGACTTGCGCCCTGCGCTGGGCGGATATGGTGATCATTTGGCGCAAACCCCTCATTTAGACGCCTTCATCAAAGATAGTTACTACTTCACACGTGCTTATAGCCAGGTATGGAAGTTGTTAGTTGCATGAATTACTTCAAATGAAATAAGCTCAAATAATTGTAGAGAATTTAAGACCCATGTGATTTTCAGCAATCGCTCTGTGCTCCCAGTCGCAACTCTATGCTGACTGGCCGTCGTCCGGATACGCTGCATCTTTACGACTTTTACAATTACTGGCGCGATTTTACCGGAAACTTTTCGACTCTGCCACAGTATTTTAAAACACACAATTACTACACTTATGGCATTGGAAAAGTTTTCCATCCAGGCATTTCATCAAACAATACGGACGATTATCCCTACAGTTGGTCGGTGCCAGTGTTTCGGCCACAGAGCGAGAAGTACATGAATTCGCCAGTGTGTCCAGATGCTGGCGGAGTATTGCGGAAAAATCTAATCTGCCCAGTTCATCTGCAAACTCAACCGCTAAAGACACTGCCTGATATTGAGTCTACCGCTGAAGCTATACGCTTCGTCCGTGCTTATAAGCGTCGTAGGCCATTCTTTCTAGCAGTTGGCTTTCACAAACCGCACATTAATTTGCGCTTTCCGCAACAGTTCATCGATCAATTTCGCCTCGAAGACTTCAATAATTATACGACAGATACCAATAAGCCACAGGATATGCCGAATGTCGCTTGGAATCCATATATAGATGTGCGTTCGCGAGATGACTTCAAACATCAAAACATTTCCTTCCCTTATGGTCCGATTTCGCCGAGACATCGCTCCCAGATACGTCAGGCCTACTATGCCTCCGTTGCCTATGTGGACGACCTATTTGGGAAATTTATTGCACATCTAAATAAAAGCAACACCATCGTGTTAGTGACAAGTGACCATGGCTGGTCTTTGGGTGAACATGCAGAATGGGCTAAGTACAGTAATTTCGAAGTTTCTTTGCGCGTGCCACTCATTATCCGCAGTCCGGAGTTCCCAACAAATGAATTTCACCATATTCAGAGTATCGCTGAACTTATAGACATTTTTCCGACATTGGTGGACTTAGCACATTTGCCGCCATTGCCATCGTGTAACAAATCAGCACCTTCCACCCAGAACTTACTTTGTGGCGAAGGCAAAAGTTTATATCCATTGCTGCAGGAAGTCGGTAGGAATGAGGAGTACGTGGCTTTAAGCCAATATCCACGGCCAGGCATAGAACCTACAAAACACCCCAACAGCGATAAGCCGAAGCTTTCAAATATCAAGGTGATGGGCTATTCGCTACGAACTAACGTGTTTCGCTATACACTTTGGGTGCGTTTCAACGCACACGACTTCAGTAAAGGTAAGCATGTTATTGTATATTGCGAACCGCCTGGAGTGGACTTATATTTTCCTTGAGGCGAAGAATACTAATTGCAATATTTCATGTAATTTTTCTGTTCGCAGATTGGAATGAAATATTTGGTGAGGAATTGTACGATCATCGTTTGGATGAAGGCGAAGACGTCAATTTGGCTAAAATCCCCGAGTACAACGAAACACGCACGCTTCTGAGGCAACAATTAATAACAGCTTTTTCAAAATAACTGTGACATAAACAATTTTAATGGCGATTACCAATCGCTCCAGAAAAAGTATGATATATGTATATAGATAAGTTTGTAACCAAAGTATCTATTGTTTAATATTATATAGTCGTTTTTTTTTATATGTTTCTCCTTTAGTAGCCCCACTCTGTGCAACATTGAGTAAATTTAGCATAGCATTTAGCATTTGATGAAGTTCAGAAAACATAGAAACGACAAGTTATTTTTTTCATTTTTTTCACTTATCAATGGTCTTGTAACCAATGCTTCAAGGAGTACATTGCCATTCAGAAGAACAACAGAAGGCTGTGCGGATTACAGTCTTAGGTGGGTTGTTCATCAGGCTCCTTGAGCGCATCATGAGTGCTTTTCTCTTAGTATCATCAGCTCATAGTTTCATTAATGAAACATGAATTCCATTACTTGGAAATTGACATATTGGCTGCCATGTCACATGTATTCGTACGAATATTCACCTCATTGTACGACAGGGATTGTCGAACGTTGTAATGGTTTCCATGCATTTTTTAATATGCGACATGACTCTGATAATGTTTTCTGGAAACACAAAAACTCGTAACCTCGACTTATCACGTCCATGCCTTTGCACCATATAGCAGAACGGTAAAAATGAGTGACATTGGTCTTTGTTCGTCGAGAGAGAACTTTACTTCTCAATTGCCTACTCAGTCCGAAGTAGCATATATTTAAAAGAGTTATTATGCGTTGAATTTCGAGACTGACATTGTAGTTGGTGTTAATACTTCTTCAAAGACAGATGAAATTATCTACAAATTCGAAGACATGACTGTCAACAGTGTCATGGCAGCCAAGTCGAGAGTGCGGGGACTGTTTATTTGATCGGACCTATTTGTTTCGCTTCCTTATCCAGTCTAGTGAAAGCAGAACTAAGGCAGGATATTACCATGCTGAATTCGAGGAAGTGTTGGCAATGTCGCTAAAATCACAAGAATCGGATCATGCTAGAACTCAAGTGCAAAGTGTAAAGCCTCAATATAATCAATTTCTGTAAAAGGATATTTTTTGCACATCTCATACCGACTAATCATTCGTCTCATTCAGTGAAGTCAGCTCTCAGTTCCTACAGGGTCTCCAAAGAGGCTGGTCCCCAAGTTTTAAGGCAGTAGAGGTGTTTAGCTTAAGCGTTTACGTCCTCATGTGAAGAAACAATTTATTTATAGTCCACAAGACTCATTACGACCCCTGTTTTTTAAATTATAATTCATAATTTATCTTGACCATATAAAAGAGCTGGAAACTTGTATGTGTGAAATCGCATTACTTGTCGTAGAATGCAAATTCAGAAACTGTATATACATACATATATGTTGATACATACATATACTATACATATTTATGCATAAATATATTTGTACTGTGAAATTTACAGTCACTATTATATGAAATTAACCTCTGTGTTGACCCTCAATTTGGGTGGGGGTGAGTAGCTTAATCATGCAAGAAGGCCGTATTAAGGAGTAACAACAACATCCGAAACACATTCACTCGCTCACAAATGCTCCCACTCATGCTTTCACACACATACATATGTAAAAACATGTGCATATTTATATGCTGACAAATAGTAATTCCCATCAGCGCAACTGTTAACTGTGTCACTGTCAGTGTCAGCGGCGGTGCAATTTTCGTCGGATCGCCTCAAGACAGTTATGATTAACAAACGCGCAGTTCAAAGGCAGGCGGCGCCTGCTGTAATTGCCAATATGGACGGCATTTAATACAATCACTTGCCATGTACATTTGCACCACACATTAACACCACCACTCACACACACATGTTCACCACTTGAATGAAAGCGTGTTCCAAATGAGAGTAGGACTCCATGGAAATGCGTCATTTAGCGGCCGACCGATCTTGACATAGCGGGAATTTCACATGATGCCCACCGATGTCAATTCGATTAATTAATTAAACGCCGACTTTTGACACACAGTCTATGTGCCGTTATTTGTCAACCCAATGTGTGCGAAGGCTAGCAGGGGATTTTCGTATTTTTTTTTTACAATAATATTGGGTGCCATACAGACGACGATAAAATTACAACCCAGCGGGAAAGAATTGGCGACCATAAATATGGACAATAACAGGCGCATAAAAGCCATGAATCATGTTAGGCTACAACAACAATGCTACATAGTATACACCTTTTAAGTCGTCAATGGAATTCTATCATGATTCCACAATATTATGAAAAGATATTTCGGTCGTAACAGCAGAGGAATATTTAGAACGGTTATGACGGGTAAAATATTAAGGAGACCTCATTCACACTCGAATAAAAAGCGATTCAAAAGATTGTTATAAACCGCTCTCAAAGCCAAAACTCGCGTCACAACATACGCACACGTACAAGAACGATCACGATCGCCAGCGAGAGTGCTGCAAAAAGAAGACGTCGCAAGTTCTCGAAGTGGCCAAGGTAGAAAAAACGGTAAGCATGAAGTGAGACTGAATGAGAGTATTTATGAACGTACATATGTATGTGTGTATGCATTTATGTGAGTTTGTATGGACGTGTGGAGTGACGAAGAGCAGCATGGTTAAGAAGAAGAAGAAGAAGAGGAAACGTTTAATGACCTTAAAGGACGAATGAAGCAGAAACAAAAGTTGAAATTCAAACTCGAACAACAAGCAACGCCAGAGGAAAAAACAAACAACGGCGTAAAACGGGCAAAGCGTTCACTACACGCATGCAAAACAAGGCACAAAGCACTACAGCTACAACAACAATGCTGGCAATATCGATAAGCAGTAGCAGGCACTGCAATAAAAACTGAGATTTCTCTGAAATGGGTAGAAGAACGAAAAGCAAAAGTAAGAATATACCAAAGTCTGTCTGCATGTGTATGTGTGTGTGTATGATTATGACAGTAAACAGAAGAGAAACAGCGCCAAAGCAGAAACGGTGAAATATTAAAGCGGTTAATTGTTGTTGCACATTAAGGGTGATCCAGCTTCATTAAAGTAAGCAGTTGGCTTCAGTCACATTTGGAAAACTTGATGTCCAACATTAGAGAGTACATGTACTGAGCTTTCAGTGGAAGAATAAGATTTTTTCAAATGTGACCTGCTGTAACTGTCAATCTTGCACTTAGAGTAAGTAAAGAACTGTCAAAATGGTTGGACAAACCACTATTGCCTTCCAAGTCGTGTTTCCTGGGTTTTGAGAAACTCCGTGGGGACGTAGAAGGATATACGAATGAATTGCATCCGATCAAGAAACATTACTGTCTATATCGGTAAATCTAAAGCTTTTATTTCTTTGACTGCAGCCATGCCTTCAATGTTCGATTTATGTGTATACAGACGTTCCAACTTATTATAAGCCGATATTCATGATGAAGCCGCTAATGAACATTAAGTAATCCCTTCCTCATCTTTTGGCTGATTGTCACGATCGTCATCACGGTCATATTTTTGCTGCGAGCACTCTGACTTGACGTTGTTGTCGTCGTTGATGAGGTTTTACGGCGGGTATTTATTGCTCCTCGGCGTGTGTTGGTACACACCTATGTGGCTCCCACTTTGCCGGCCACATCTCCACTTCAAACTTTTGTAGGTGTTGGTATATACACAGGTATACATAAGCCTTTGTATCTTTATCATGTAAATGTAGGTGTGTGTGTGTGTGTATGTGTATGTGCGGCATTTTGGATTCACTCCATGCAGTTCGGGTATGTGGCTACGCGCTTTGGCGTATTTGCTGCGCGGCATGCCCGACTACTGTGCTACGCAAAGTATTGCCAGAGCACGCGTCCGTCCACGTTGTTGTTGGTATGAGCGGACATAAAAGACCTAAAGACCCACAAGATAAGTAAAAGAAACTCCAAAATAAGCAAGTACGCTTCGGGCAATCAGTTCAGCAGAAATGAAAGCAACAACAACTGTAAAAGTGAACAGCAAACACCAAAAGCAACATGTAACAAATTCACATTTTTTTCTCTTTTTAATTTATAATTATAATAAAGTTTTGAATCTTTTCACTTCTTTACTTTATTCAGCAGTTTCAATTATTCTCTTTTTCATTATTAAATTGTTTTTGCATTTTCTCGCTAATGATTGTTTTGTGCCTTAGGAGACACATATCTATATATGCATGTATGTATGTAYGCATGTAGATATATAAGCTTTTTCGAAATATTTGAAAAAGATGAATTCGACCAAACATTAAGCTCTTCGTCTTCTTTATTGACGTAGACATCGCTTATGTGGTTATAGCCGAGTTTACAACAGCACAAAAATTGCAGATTCCAAGTGTAGCCAGAGTTCTTCTCCACTTGGCCTTACCAAAGCGGTGGAGGTTTTCCTATTCCTCTGCTTTTTAATTACGTTTGAAATAATTGCGATAGACCTATCTAGCTAGAGGCAATCTCGGATCGGGGGACAAAATCTGGAAGCATTTGGTTTCCAAAGACCTTTTTCCCGGAATTAAAAATGGCCCAAGACGATTTTATTTTGAATAAACCCTTCGGAGAAATTACGATCATTCAAGTCATTCAAGTGAGCGATACAACCTTCGAAGTATTGACCAGCGTTATTTGAAACTACTACTTGGAAAGTTTTTAAACAGATGATCTGCTAACTGCTTTGGAACATAAGAGAAAAGCTGTAAAACCAATTAGTTGCCATTAAAGTATTATTATAGTTGTTATGATTGTGATTTTTCTAATTTTTCTCAGCTTTTCTTTAAAGAATTCCGAGCGCAAAAGCTGCCATTGGCTTAGTCCACTCTACAGCGTTCTTATTGATATCAATTTTCGCCTTTATGGCTGCATTTGTTGTAAACATAATTTTGCTTTTTTCTCGCAATTGTAGTTATTGTTTTTAATTGTGTTGTGAGACGTGCGCTTGACTAACCCCAGTGCGGCTTACAAGCTTGCTGACGAGCGCTTTATTTGCTCGTGTGTTTGTATATATGTACGTATGTATGTATTTGTTATCATACAACTTGAGCAAGGCAACGCGAATAAAAATAGCAGCTTTCACAGCATCAATTATGTCACTGTAGATATACTGCATATATGTATATATATGTATGTGTGGCAACTATGTTTGTATTCCTGTATTATATGGATGTACGTGTTTGTTTGTAAGAATTTGCTATAGCAACGTTGAAAACTACTATTAGCCAAGTTTTTAGATTTCTGAATTGCGTGCAAAATCGATCGCACTTTTGAACACACATACATATGTACATGCTATCCATATTCGCAGTTTTGTAATCAATTTTCATGTTGGTGAACAATAATGAAAGTTCAATATAATAAGATTTTTCAATGATACCAGCTCTTAAAAAAAGTTTTCGCGAATTTTATTATAAAATAAAAAGTGCACTACTTAAGAATATATGTATGTATCTTAAACCTTAGTACTGAGGCCTCTGATATTACCATCAATTATGTGGGTAAATAATATCTATGGAACTTTTGCTGAATAAGCGACCTGACATGCGCACAATTAAACTGTAAAGTTCAATAGACACGAAACGACCCATAAATGATGGTCTGGTTTGTATGTAAAGGGTGATCAATTTCAAGGTTCTCTACTTTTTTAAAGAAAAAACACAGAAATTTAACGGGGAATATTTATTATCATTCACAAAAACATTATTTGGCATTTCTTTTTTGTAGACACCTTTTTCAAACGTTGGCCGCTGCTGCATCTCAGATGGTTCTTTCGTTGAGCTCAATTTTCGATGACTCGTTCGAGCATTTCGACTGGTGATGTTTTGCTCCAAGTCCTGAATCGAAGCAGGATTGCTCGCATAGAATTTAGACTTTACATATTCCATATCTTGAAAATTTTCAAGGGCCCATAGAGCAAAGCGATGTTGACTTCAGTTCTTGCACAAGCTGTATTTTGAACGCTTTCAATGTAAAATCTCGACTTAAAATGCTCCAAATCGTTCCATAGGCCAGTTCGAATTGCTGCAACCGGGGCCGAATCGACTCTCGACGGTCTTCGTGTACACTCTCAGCTACGGCTGCTATATTTTCTTCACTAAGTGCTGGACATGGCCTATTCGGTCCATATTATCCAATAATGAATGCTAGATCTCACGATGGGAAATGATGTTGCGAATAGTACGCTCAGTAGCTCGATTATGTTTTCCATAAGTTGAGCGAAACATTTTCCACAGAACGTGAACTTTCTTAATAACGCTTTGTAAACGTTGTTCAGGCGTGAAACGATTATTGAAAAAATTCCTCTACCTGGATCACCTTTTATATGGAGTCATGGGAAAGAAATTAAAGGCTTGTGATCCGTGATAACGCGTGATTACAGGAGAAAAACTTTAAGGTGGAAATTTTTTTTTTAAAGCTTTCTTTTGTTGACCTACAGGAGGAAACGCACTTTGACAATAGAGAGCGCTCAAAGAGGAGAAGAGAGATATTAGATGAGTATTCAGGGGTTACGATTAAACGTTTATACGAGTACTTTTAAAGGGAATTTCATTAACAATTTCAAAGCAGCAACCCTTCATTTCTCATCATAAGTCGCTAATAAATGATGTAATAAAAATTTGTTGAATATTCTGGACAAAAAGTAACTGTGCAAATGTACATATGATAAATGGAAAAAACCTTAGAGGGAAGAAGCGGTGCTGCCTTCGAATATGCGATTTCGCGCTGAAAAAATTTAAATTTCCGTCGATCAAGAAAACTTAGTTACTCTCAACACTAGTAAATTGACCCTGAGAAGAGTGTCAAAGTTTTAGGCAAATCAATTCGGTGCCAGAGGGTAATTATATATATGTTTGTTTGTTTATATATAAGCAAGTGTATTACAGCGAAACACATACGAACATGCTATAGCGTATGATTTGCTTCGCAACCGGCGGATGTGAAGCGTTCTTCAAGTGTTTCTTGAAGAAAACAGAAAGAAAGAGCACGGTGTTGTTCTTACGACAGGATGTTCTAAGTGTTATATATTTGACAAGTATGCAGTGCCTCATAGTAACATACATTTATGGTCATAAGTTGATTTATGTATGTGTGTACGGCGAGGTTTGTGTGCTTTTCAACATACCGTTATGTTTGATACACGCCTACTTAAACAACCCCTGAGAGATATTTTTATATTTTTTTTTTTTAGTAAATCTCTGTGGCGGAAGAACTTCAATGGATTTTCTGGTGCTTACACACATACACATACGTTTACTTGAGAATAAAAATATTGGGAATTATTCATCGATATGTTTAGAATGCGTACCTCCGATTGTAAAAGAAGGAAGCAAATATTGATTTTTGACCCACGGAACCACAGTTTTTCTCAATAAAGCTTTGTAGTCTGAGTTCTGAGGCTGAGTCTGATTTGAGTTTGCGATCGCATTACATTAAAGTCCAAGTACTAACATACAACGGATGAGCCAAGTAGAGGTATTTGTTTCTACACCCTTTTTTTGACAGCTCACGCGTGTGTCCTGTTAATCATGTTAATTTTGTTCCATATTGTTTGGCATTTCATCATGGAAAGACTTACGTCTGAACAACGTTTACAAATCGTTCAACTTTATTACGAAAGTTCACGTTCTGTGAAAAATGTTTCGCTCAACTTATGGTCGACGTAATCGGCCTATTGAGCGTACTATTCGCAACATCATCTCCCATCGTGAGACCTAGCATTCATTATTGGATAATATGGACCGAATAGACCAGGTCCAGCACGTAGTGAAGAAAATAAAAGCAGCCGTATTTGTGAGTGTATACGAAGACCGCGGAGAGTCGATTCGACGCCATTGGAAGCAACTCGAGCTGACGTATGGAACGATTTGGCCCATCTTACGCCGAGATCTTAAATTGAAAGTGTTCAAAATACAGTTTATGCAAGAACTGAGGACGGTTGACCTTCCCAAACGACATTGCTTCGCTCTATGAGATTTTGAAAAGTTCTAAGAAGATGCGATCCAGAACACTTCGGTGAGCAGATAATTTCTAAAGTTTATACGGACAATCCCGATTTAATTCAGGCCTGGGAGCAAAACATCACACGTGTCATTCGGCAGTTACCAGTCGAAATGCTCGAACGAGTCATCGAAAGTTGGACTCAACGAATGGATCATCTGAGACGCACCCGCGGCCAAAATTGAAAGAAATGAGATAATCTCCAAAAAAATAAATGCCAAAAAATGTGCTTTCGAATAGAGAACCTTGAAATGGATCACCCTCTTTTAGTACAACTTTAAAATATTGGGCAATTATTTAAAGTCACACTTCAAATACATATATAATGTTTCGGCCTAATAAATTTCAGCTAATTAGTTGGGTTACATTCGGCGTTAATACCATGCTCTAGGGAAATATAACCAAACAAATACAAAAAGAATAGAAAGTGATCAACTGACAAACAAATAATTGGAAATCTCTAAATTACATTGCAACAACTACAATAACAATGATAGATTAGAGCAGCACAACAACAACAACGGCAGATAATTGAACAAAAACAGGAAAGAAATATCATAATAGAAGTCGGCTAGCCTTTACGCGTGTTGGAGATAAAAGAAGAACAAAAGAAAAGAAAGAAAAGAAAAGCAAAGATCGACAAATTCTCCACGAGTATTTACAAAGCGATTGCAGAATGAACGCGGCTGGTGAATCAATGCACTTTGCGGCTGGCTATGTCGGCCTGCAACTAGCACTTGCAGCAACAGCCTATTGCAGCCGTCTCCAAAGCTCCGACCAGCAAAAGACCTGCCCCCGCAGTTCAATGTGGAATAAAAATAGATTTCCAAATCAAAGAGGAAAAAAGAGCATTCGACTGAGTAGGAGCAAACGCCATCAGAAAAGGGTGAGCATTATTAGTGAAGAATGGGGAGCTAACGCTCGATGTAAAATCTGCCTGCGCTTTACATATCTATGAAGTACATATGGACATATGTATGCACATACATACATACATACGGTTTAAGTGTACGCCAACTTGCGTGAATTAGGAAAAGTAGTTTTGTATTAACTCAGCATTTGCTTGGATCGGGCCATTCACATCACCTGCGCGATGCAAATCTGAATCGCCATCCAACTCTCGCCTCACGCAATGAGCCAATGCGTCAATGCATCGGTGACGATGATGGTGTGGTGCGCGTTCCGCAGCGCGTTGCGTGAATGGGCGAGAGAATGCGTGGAGCCTATAATTTTAGTGTGTTATGTGCATCCCGTAGCGATCTGGACCATTACTGTCTGGCTGGGGTCTATCGATAGATGGGCATCAACGTCACATTAATTGCGTTTGATTGCCTCGACTGCTTCTAGTGCTGCCGCCGTAGCACGCAACCGCGCACACCAACCAGCCAACCACTCAATGCTGCGCCACGCCACTCTGCGCGGAGTTCTACATTTCCTGCATTAAATAAAACGCGTCGGCTGTTGTGCCATTGATTGTCCATCGGTTCGGGCTTTTCACCCATTAGTCCCTCCATGCATAATTTACGTGTCTGTCCATAGGCACACTACCTCGCACATACAGATGCACATGTTTGTAGGCAAGTGCACGCATACGCACACGCACACGCACTTCTCGACTGCCGCCAACATTACATACTCGTATTGCGCCGTCGTCGCGTTCGCTGTTGTGACTGCCGTCGCCCAACGCCCAATGCCCGCCGCATGGTTGCTATTACTGTTGCTTTGGCTGTTGCTGTTGGTGCTGCAGTCAGTTTTAGACACGATTTCCGGGTCATTGACTCTTCCATTTCTCCATTGAGTAGTGTGTGTGCGACGACGACGATCGCTTGCGCATGGACAAATGCAGCTTGTTGACGCGATCGCAGCTCTAGCGACGGCGCACCGATGTAAATGATAAAAACGAACAACCGGCGACGAACATGCACTTTGCCGTTTAGTAGTGAGAACGACCATAGAAGCTAACTAAACGAAAGTCGCAACACTGAAAACCAGATAGAGAGCGTTTGTCGCACTGTAAACTCGCCCAAAGCATTACCTTAATTACTTATAATGAAATAGCCGTCTGTAACACAGTTAAAAACTACAAATAATAATATTAGTCATTCGATAATTGTATAATATTAGGTCCACTAGTATACATGCTGTTGTTGCGGTAATTACTTGAAAGAAATCAGCATTCTTCGTTTCTTTCGTAAGGTTCTCAATATGCTGCGGCGTTTCAGCTAGTAGAAAACAGCTGTTTCTATGAAAAGTTTTTTATTTTGGCTGAGTATCATTTAACGCATCTTGTACTTTGTAGACCTTGCAACTGAATTGGTCCCATTTGGTTTTTAAAGTTCTAGACTAAGGAATGTTTGTGAAAGTTCCAGCCCATAGAAGTCCTGCATTGTTTAATCACCAATGCAATACCGTGAACCCAATCAACTGATATGACCCATCTTAAGAGCGGACATTGTAAATGAACTCTCACGACCGTTTCTATCGTCCGATTCAGCCGTTGGTATACATGGATATCAGGGAAAATTAGAAATAGAAACGAGTCAGCTGATTGCTCTCTTACAACACAAGGTTACCAATAGTAATATATTATATTATATAAKGTTTGGTAGTATAAAAAAATAACTTCTTAAATATGTACTTTGGAGTTTGTACATTCGAATACAATGATTCATAAAAGACTATTTTAGTTGGCCTTATCACTTTAGCTCGCCTTCAAAGGGATGTGTTTTGGCTACCCAGAGAGTTCTAAGACCGGAAGTCGTGAACTGCTTGAGCCGTATGTAAAAGGACCGATTCTGGCTACTTCCAAATGAATGGCGCTAAGAGAACTTTCCTCAATTACGTGAACTTCTACACATGACTCCATCCTCCACCAACAACAATGTCAGTCTCGAAATTCATGCCAACAGGTGCTACTTCGAACTGAGTAGGCAATTGAGAAGTAAAATTCTCTCTCGCCGAACAAAAATCAAACTCTACAAGTTACTCATCATCCCCATCCTACTATATTGTGCAGAAACATGGAAGATGACAATATCTAATGGGTCGGCATTACATGTACAATGGCGAATATCGCATTCGATGGAACGATGAGCTGTATGAGATATACGACGCCATTGACATACTTGTAGTTCACCGAATCAAGAGACTAGGTCATGTCGTCCGAATTGATGGAAACACTCCAGCTCTGAAAGTATTCGAAGCAGTATTCGTCGAGGGAAACAGAGGAAGAGGAAAACCTCCACTCCGTTGGAGAGATCAGGTGTTGAAGGATCTGGACTTGGTATCTCAAATTGATATTGTAAATTGGTAAAACAGAAACTCGGCCATAAGCGCGTGAGATTTAAATTAAGAATTGACCATGTCCAATAATAATTCTTAAATTCGAAATTGGGCAATTTCCGCCTTCATCTTCTGTTCATTTAAATCATGAAAACTAAAAATATGTGTTAAACCAAAAATTTTTGTTTCACATTTTGCCCTTCACATATTTTCTGGATATTTGGAGATTTTCTCACATACATTTTGCTTGAACGAAAAACCGGTATGCTCCAATATCTAGAAATCTGCATCACTATTTATGTAATTAGTGAAATATTCTAGGTTGGAGATGCGTCGTAGCCAAAATCAGTGTTGACCAGTGTAATCAAAGGTGGAAAACAATTAAATATACCATGGCGAAAAGCGTAAGCAAAGAAAAATTGTACAGAATTTTTTTTCAATTTCGTACACACACATTCATATACCTACATTTGTATATGTATATGAGTGTCAGATCTATTTTATATAGTGTTGTCTCTGTTTTCGAGTAAAAAAAAAAAATAAAGCAACAACAAAGATGACCCAAAGCGACTATGAGGTTATCGCTGAGCGGTGATGTTTGCGCAGCTCAGACGAAGTGATAATATTAACACTGAAAGGTGATTATTTGCCACTAATGCCAATGTTGCTCTTTTTTGTGCTGTTCTGTAGTGATTGTGATTACTTGAAATTCAATTCAAAACATTTGAAATTTGTATCAGCTTAAATAATTTGTCGAGAAGCGGCAAAGAAGTACAATTTGGGAAATTTATTTTTGTACGACAATTATAGTAGTGATATCAGATGGAGACGCTTTTACGTTGTTCCGCAGCCAACAGAAGCTGCGAGAGGAAATTCTGTCGGCAATATGTTATATAAGAAAATTTACGGGCTGGAAAATGCCAACAATAAAAGTATCCAAAGATGGTAACCGGATATTTACTATTAAAAAGTCCACCTGCAATACACCTGTTGCATACGAATGTGAAAGCGAATATGCAATATGTTATGCACAGCCACACATACTTATGTACATAGAACGAAAATAAATATGTAAACACGGGTAAATGAAGTTGCAGGGAAACCGTGGAGATCAGCGGAGGATCGAGCAGAAATGAAAAACGAAGAGGAAGTTCAGAAAGAGGATGTGTTCCAATGTATTTGCCTTATGAGTATTTATCTTTGCAAACACATTGCACATTGCCCATTACTCATGTTCGTGGTGGTTTGTCGGTGCGTGTGCTTGTGTTGACTGGTGTGCGTGGAGCCACAAACGACTTCCGTTCGCGGGAATACGACAACAAACGAAAGGCATTGCTTGGGTTGTGCTTATGACTTTTATTGCTACGCCTTTCTTTAGGCGGGCATATCAATTTTCTGGTCACGATATCCTGCCATAAGCTAATTAAAAATTGAGAGAATTTTATACAAAACGGAAGAACAACTAAGCGTTTGTATGGATTTACATTTATTTATAAGATAGCAAGTACTTACCCAATGCCAAGTATTACTTGAAAGTATGGCTTGAAGAATTACAGGCATCTATTTAGTTAAGAGTTATTTGGAGGAGCTGTGCCTCTAAAAACAGTCAGTTTAAAGAAGATAAAAAATGGAATTCCAATTGAACAGGTTTTGTTCGGAAAGTAATAAAACTGAGTCGATTTAAAACAAATTATTGAAGCAATCGTTACAATTCTTTGAGAAAAAAAACTCCAAATATGTTCCTTCTGCGTCGATGCAGCGCTGACAGCCCGATTTCCAAGCATTGAAGGCGTCGCGGAAGGTATCCTCCGGAATGGCCTTGAGAGCCGAGCTGCAGGCTGCTTGAATCCCTTCAGTCGGCGTGTGTCACTCGGAATCACACTCAAACATCCTTCGTCACCTGTGATTCCGTTATCCGAAACTTGGGGTCACTTTCCCCACATGTTCATATTTTCTTGGCACATTTCCACTCTCCGCAATTTCTGGTCGTCAATGAGCACTTTTGGGACCATCTTTGCGCAGGTCTTGCGCATGTTCATGTGCTCCGTCACAATGTCATGAACCATGATCTAAGAATTAATTGGAATTAGAGCGAAACTCGTGAATGAAGAGCAGAATGGCACGGTAGCTCCGTACAAATACAAGCAATGATGACAGAGTTCAGGGTTTAGTACGTAGGCGTACTGTGCTGCAAGGCCTGCTTTTTCATGTGGCCACTACGAATCGTGCATATCGTCCAGAAAAATTACGATATCTTTGATGATACCCCCTCTAAAAAAAAAATGCCTTGAACCACAGATTTTGACAAATTTAACAATACTTAGTCGACGGTCTGAATTCAAAACTTTACGCACACGAGTCACATTATCGGAAGAACACCACTTCTTGCTAAAGCAATGTCTGGGTAAGCCTGCTTGATCATATCAAACGTTTCTGTCGCAGATTTACCGAGTTTCACAGAATGATGCATTTTCGGTTTGCACCACTCACAGAAATTCTTTTCAGGTGCTCGGAGACAACTGACCAACCGCTCGTTCGTTAGCTAGGAATGCCCTTTACCATAGCAAATCAGTCCTATTACTTTCCTGACAAACCCTGTAATCAGTTGATTTGCTTTCTTCGTATGTTTTATGGTCATAGTCATCGCCTCATTAACGAAATAAGATCGTTGCCATTATAACAATTGCATCCAAGTACCTCGACAGCGCTCCTTAATCGCGGAACTTAGTTAAATATAATAATGTAGGTGAGCAGAGAATTCCGATTCCAACAAGCAAGCGTTTCATTGAATGTCCAGAACTGCTTAGATAGCTTATCTTCCGTGCTATTGTTGTTCCAAATGCCAACTCTGGACATACCCAATTATGTAGCAACTGAAAGTCTGCGGAGTTATCGTAGATACTCGTACAATGCATAACCACACACACTTACATAGTCGGGGCACATGTTTGTTTGTGCAATTTCTTGCTAATCTCTTATTTCATATAAATAAGCAGCCTAAAAATAAATTAAATTATCACTGAAGTTGTAGTCAACAACAACAGCTGCGTGATCCACGCTAGTTCTTGTGCACTCAACAACAATTGCAACAACAACAGCAATGGTGTTTACGATCATGCTGACGTTGCCAATTGCTGTGGTTGTGTTTGTATTTGTGCCCCTGCGCTCCTCTCACCAGCAGCTCCCTTGGAGGGCGGCAGTTGCAAGCAAATTGGGAGCAACAAATTCGGTTTAGCTTAGCATCCGCTGTCAGATGTTCATGTTTTGCTATTGCAGTGGAGTTCTTTCTGCCACATAGCCCAGAGTGATTTTTTGGGAGGCACAGCAAGTGTTGGTGGTGTGTCCCCTGCAAGGAAACCAATCGGCTGCTCTATCTTCTCCTGATGGGTTCGACGGGTTTGAGGCTCGAAGTCAAAAAACATGCTGCAAATACCGTCGTAAATGCCATGAGGGCCGGGTTTTAGAGATGGGTTTATGGAAATGGTGTGGATAAATTTCATCCATTTTGTTTCAGAGGTTCCCTTGTTAGAATTACGAAGCTTAAATACCCAGGATGAAGCAGTGCTCCCAAATAACAGTAATATCTCTAGACCTTAACTTTCGGGACAGTCAGCCATCGACTTAATCAGCTGATTTTAATCGAAGAAAAACTTTGTTCGAAATCACAAAAACACCAGTTCTGATCTGCGTTCCCTCGGATTTTCACCACCTGAAATTGCTGAGATAACTTACTCTTTTGTAACTGTAAAACGGCTTACGAGTGCCAAAGTGATGCCACATACATATTTCCAAGTATTCATGTGCATATGTATGTAAATGTGCTTGCAAGTGTGCGTGTACGTTGAGAGCTTGCTTGTGGTGAACGGATGCTGGGTGCCGGCGAAGCATCTCCATCGTCTGCAACATAAACGTGCATTTTGTATTGCTATTATTTCTGCGCTACATATTTTCTTTTGCATTGGCGGATGTAGCAGTTTTGATGATTGTTGTTGTCGCTGTTGTTGGTTTTGTTGCAATTTAGCTGATTTCCTGTGTGTTATAGTGGGGCATGTGCGTCCGCTCACACATGGTGCACCCCAGCAACTGAATGACAGGCTGACGTTCCATTCAACGAATTGGCGGAACGATTGCCGGTGAATGTATTTGTGTGCCACCTTTGTACATATATATGTCATATTAGGGTAATCCACATGCAGAGTAATACAACATATGGTGTCTGGGTGTTTGCAAACAGATACATGGTTAATAAACTGATGTATCTTACCACAAGTTCGCATGTAACGATATTGCTTGTCTGTAGAACAATGTAGTGAACCGAGAAGGTCTTAGCAGTGGACCTTATAAAAAAAGCATTTTGCTTGCAAAGTATATGTATGTATATATGTATGTCCATTGTCGCGCACCCTAATATGCATATTTTATTAAATTGTAGTTGTTTTTGTATAGTGCTATGCAAACATCCGTGCGTATTTATTAAAATGTGTGGGGTTTGCGTTCGATTATGAGTACACGTTGTATTCCTCAAATTTCTAAGTAAATACACACATACATACACACACGCATACTGATATGTCGTTATACATATATAATATGTATGTACATATGTTCGTGCATTAACATTTTTATGTGCATAAGCATGTGCGTATGTGTGTTGCATGCATTTAAAAATAAGTGTCTCGCCGCAATGCAGCGGCCCGCGAGAGTGCAGCGGCGCGCAGTGTCCCTTTCTCAGTCGTTGCATCTTTTTGCCACAGACATTTTGTTCTGCATCGCTCTGATTGCGTTGCCTTCCCTCCGCACTCGTAGGCAGTGTGCATGGTGCTTATCGCTCGGAGCAATTGAACACCGTTCCACATGCACACACACATACATGCGCCGACGTGCGCTCGCCTTTGCGGGTGCACGTCTCTATGTATGCGGGCGTGCATGGCTGTGTTAGTGTTGATGTGTGTGTATGTGTGTGTGCGTGACTGAAATGTGCTCTTGCCGCTCTAGAATATTTTCTTTTATTCACTCGGCAGTCGGCACACATGTACAATCGTCCATACACTTGTATGTATGTATGTGGTGTGTTCGCTAGTCGGTTTGTCGATGTGTTGTTGTTTTGCTTTCAAATCCAAGAGATAAACAAACTGCCAGTTCACTATCAATCAAACACCGGAAGCAGCTGCTTTAGTTTTATTTTTCCCTCATTGCCTGCTGTCGCGGGCATTGTGGCTGTGTGTGCTGTTGTTGTTGTTATTAATGCTTTTAATTTTATTTGATTTTATTGTTGTTGCCAGAGTTGCTTCTGCTGCTGCTGCTGCTGCCGTGTGCCATCATTTTGCCGCTGTTTGCGTTTTCCGCGGCCGCACGATTTTGTACATACTTACTATATGACATATTATATCTGTGTATGTATGTATGTAAGTATAAATCTATGTATTTAAGTGTGTACTATAAAAGCTCTCAGTGAAAACTCGAACTATTCATTTAAAATATCAGTACTTTACCATGTATTATTTTTATTTTTTGATAGGACAGTCGACGAACCTTGATTGGCGTAGACACCGCTTACGCGATTATAGCCGAGTTAACAACAGCGCGCCAGTCGTTTCTTCTTTTCGCTACGTGGCGCCAATTAGATATTCCAAGTGAAGCCAGGTCCTTCTCCACTTGGCAGTCGACGAACCATTATTTTTTAAATACCAAATTGCAAAAATATTCCGTTCTTTGTATAAAAAAATCGACAGTCGGCGAACTAGTTGGGATTGGAATTGGTACTAGTTGGAAATATAAAATGTCAAATTGACTATAACGCTTCAATTTGAGATTTAAACCGGAAGTAAAAAAAATGTCCTGTAACTTACGGCTTACTTTTTAAGAGACCAAAAATAAGTTTTCTTAATATTTTTAATAGATTTTGACGTATGAACATACGAAGTAGGCAGTGGTCGTAGCGGGAGCTTATAAAACTTTTTCTGGGAGGGATTATAATCAACAATGAGCTGAAAGGACTAAATGATCGTGCCCGACGATCGTGCCCGACGAGAACTGTTAACATCCTTCATTAATTTGTTGAAACTCAGCTGCAATCTCTGCCGAAAATTGTATGTTAAGGGCGTTGAGCCGGAAAACGTGTCATCTACTCCATTTTGTATGGCTGATAGATAAAAATCACTTTAATTGGCATGGCGCCGTTTTCGAAGCTTCTTCTTCGATACTGCTGAGATGAAAAGAGCGAACTTGCTAAAAAACCGATGAGAAAATCCGATCTAACTAAAAAAAGCCAACGGGAGCAGACGCACTAGCTGAAAAACCTAAGAGAGTTCGCTAACCGCTGAGCATAGCTGTGAACTCCAATACCTTTTATGCACCAACTAACAATTTTCTAGCCAATAACAAAAAACAAGTGGGCAATAAAAACGCACGGAGTTTAAATTTTAGTATTTTATGATTTTTTTGTTTATTTATTTCGTATTTAATAATAATAATCATTTCTTCAACTCTATGAGTGCATCATCATTAACATCATCATTCTCGTTAACTTTAGTATGTATGTTTGTTTGTGTGTATGTATATGTATGTATGTGCTCTGTATGCAGTATGAATGTATGTATATATGTATGTATGTATGTTTATGTTGGTATTAATGCGTGTGTGAAGTCGATTTGGTTACTTTCTTACGTTTTGTTTTTTATATATGTATTTATTCCCTTTTGATTGTTTTTAGTGCATACACGCCACATACGATACATACACACACTTATGCATGTACATGTATAGACAGTATGGTAGGTATATTAACACACAGTTGGTTTTTAGTGTTCTTTTATCTTTTGAAATTTACAATCGGTTTGAGTCTATGCTTCTTTCATACATTTATTATTAGTAGTAAAATATGTTACAAATAAAATAAATAATATTCCTCTTCGCGTATTAAAAACAAGATTTAAAACAAATTTAAACAACATTAACCACACCACATACTTGGTGAACACACACACACATTCGTTGCAATCGAAATACGAGCGGCTTAAACTCAATTTTCCATATTTGGATTATTTCGACTTTTTACGTTGGCTCAAATGTGTGTATGTGTGAATGTATATACTTATGCATGTGTGTGTGCGTTTAGGCGCGGAGTTGCCCTGCAAAAGTCGTGCGCAGTCCAAGCGAGTGTCCAGCGCGTGCTGCGTGAGAAGGTGCGCAGCACTCAAAGGATAAAGCGCGCATGTGATGTAGGCATGGTCCGTTTGAAATTTTTTGAGCTCCACAGCATAAAGCATTGCTGCTACATTTCTGGGCTAAATACTACTTAATTGCAAGCGCTTTTCTGCAGCTCGGCTGCATTTCGAAGTTGCGAGTTTGAAGCGCGATTTTTGCCGGCATTCTCTTCGCCTAATTACGCCCACACACAGGTATGGAGTTTGATTTACTTTTTTATGGATTTAGTCGACTTCTATTTATTTTAGTTTTATTGTTGTTGTTTTTACATAATATTAAATTAGTCTCACTTTTACATTAATTACATATACAATTTAATTTTACTGCGCTCAAGTTTAATTTTAATTATATTTGTGTAACAATAATATAGTTTCTCTTTAAATTTAAATAATAGTCATAATAGTAATAATAGTCGTAATTATACATACATTAATTAAATTCCGTAACTAAAATTAATAACTAAGATTAGCTTGGTATTTTGTTTTGCTTTGTGTTTTTTTTTGTTTTTGTTTTTTTTTTTTAACCTTTGTTCACATTACAACTATATTTTCAGTTATCGAATAGTGACATTTATATATACGTGTATGTATATATAGATATTTATAACTGTAAGTATAAATAAAATTTAGTAAATTTAGCTTCGTACCACTACTCACTATGCTCAATATTACACGAAACAATTTACAGTTCTTATCTGTCTTTAATTATCAAAGATAAGTGACGATTTTTGATTGGACTTTAAATTGGCGTTGGTTTCCACAATATAACTGTGTAAATCATAATCATTTCACTACACTTTCTGCGCGGAATACTACAGACATATCTCGGAGTGGATATAAGGAATCATGTATATATTATATATACTTTCTATGTACATATATGTATAAAGTAGTGCTGCATTTGTAGTGTGTTTTATTTAAAACTTTCGCTTGGTAAATAATTTAGAATTTAGGTCGCACATTTTACATATACTAATTTACACTTTTACTTACTTTTTTAAGCAACTATAGGATTTTTTTGTTATTTTTCGTATATAATAAACGATTTTTACTTGCATTGTATAAAAAAAAAATAATTTACCATGTGAGTAGAAAGTTTTCGTATTTAAATCGTTACTTGTTAGTCACTCTCTGCTAATTTGTTTGGTGTTTAAATCTTTTCATGAAAGTGCCGCTATGAAATTACGTTAATTCCGTTTTATTTTATGTCGTACGGTTGGAAATACACATGTGTATGTAAGTATAAGTATGTACATATAGCTGTGTATAATTTTCTATATTTTCTATGGCTCCGACAGCATTTCAGGCAAAATAGCATCAAATCAATTAGCTATGGCTTTGCAATTTTTTATTAACGGCAAAAGTAGTAATAGTTTCAAAAGAATAAGCGTTAGTTGCAAGCGTCCAAAAGATCCCGCTGATTTTGAATACTGTGTGAGGGAAAATGTGCAAATATAAATGACAAGACGAAAAGCATTAATTTTAACAGAAACATATTTGTAAGAAATATTACCTTTTCAATGTTAAAGCTTTATAAGCCAAAGCTTAAATTGAAAAAGGAACTTTAGTTAGAGCTTTTTGTGAGCTTTGTGAGCTTTTTGACAAAATGTTGCAAATTTTTGTGCTTTAAAGGCAAAACCGATATTAAAATGAGGTAAAAACGAATTTGAGCTGTAAAAAGCTTTGTCGCCGATCGGTCATAAACATCAACTTTATTTGAGGCAAACGGCAAGCTACATAATTTTGAAAACTCACATTAACTTGAACATTTTCATTTAGCTTTTTGAAAACTAAAGCTATAGAAAGTGAAAGCATTACAGAAATATAAATATATAGTGATCCAGATCTCAACTGCAACTCTTACAAAAGCAAAGCAGAGTCGCTGATTACCACTCAGCTCATTTTGGTAAGCTTTTTCAGCACCTCTGACCTTTGCAAGTTACTGCAAGCCCTAAACTAGTTGATTTGATGACAGTTGTAATGTCTGCCTTTACTTTTTAGCTGCTTTCCTTTTTTCGTTGTGAGGAGCATAGTTTTACATTTATGCTAAAATTTTTTTCAGATTTTCTTTTTATACGCTACAAAAAGTTTGCCATATAAAATACATTTTACGATTTTTTTTTCAATTTTTTATCTGTACACACACAACCAAATGCCTGCTAGTGTACGTACATATATATTTTATACATAAATGTTTTACTTTACTTTTTGTTTCATGTTTCTGTAATTTCGACTGTAGGAATCAAAGGAATAATGCGAGCGTGGATACTATATAGAACGCTAAAGGCAAGCGGCCGAAACGCACATTTGCGGATATTTTCAATATTGACTACATTGCTTTCGCTGCTTTTCAATTTTATTTATATCTTTTTGCACAAAAAGGAGTGTTAAATTGTGAAATATGAGTGTATTCTGTCGGACTTTTGGAGCGCATCCAGTACTAAAGGTTTTAACTAACACAGACTAACATTTGTTTGGTAGGTTTGCATATTATTGCTCACATTGCTATAAACAGACTTCTACGATTTCGAAAAGAAAAATGAAAAATAATTAAAATAGTTTTGTTTAGCATGTCGCATAAGCTAAGCCCTCTGTGTACCGTTTCAGTGACCAGCGTCTTCAAAAGCGCACCCTAATTTGCCTTAGCTATTCGTTTACCTATCCTCTAAATTATCTCGAGCTTTAAGCTTTTCCATACACATACTCTCGTTTTCCGATTATTTCACTTAGTTTTACACTTTGCTACTCCGTACGAATACCAGCGCCTGGTTTACGATTTCTTATATACAATTGTTTTATTTTTGTTTACTTTTTTAGTTTTCTTTTTACAATGGAATTATGTTATAAAGTATTCAATTAAGTGTGTCAATGTTTGACACCTCGACCTGACTTAGATGGTGAACAAATAAACCGTTAAAGAAAGTAAAAGTAATTAATAAAAAAGTTATAACAAAAATAATTTATTAAAAGTGTTTAGTTTTACAAGTGAATAGTTTGTGAATTTTAGTGGAAATTTATTACATTTTCTCTACTGAAAAACGTTGAAACCAAATTACGATAAAACACGGCACATTTACGATCGACTGTGTTGGGTAAAAAAATTGAAAAATTCAAACTGAAATTAAAATTGCGTTTGCACAATGAAATATTAAATGGTTAAAATTAGAAAGCACGCTTTTTAACTCCCTTTTAATTAACATTTCTAATAATTAATAATTATCTGTTTGCAGTCTTTGGTTATTATTTTTTTTACTCTAAATATATAGTTTATTCATGAATTTCCCATTTTCTTTACTTTCTTACCCATCTATAATGTTATTTTCAACTTCTTTTTCTTTGACCGTTATAGTTCATTTAGTTAATTTCGTTCTGCATTTTTTGTTGTAAGCAGCTTTTTCCCCCTTCTGTTTACTGTCTTCTCTACTCTTCTGTTTCTAGCACTAAGGCACTGCCGCGGCGGGCTCGGCGCTATGTGGCAGCAGTGATTGGTTTACACCCTGTCCGGCGGTCAGCTTAAATTTGGGAGAAGGAGTTAGAAATACAGAAAGATAGAGATTGGAACTCATTGCGCACAATAAATGCAAGTTCTTTTACATTAAAATACTGTTGCTTGATTGTCAGTCAATTAACACTTCTCTACAATCAGGCGATTTTTTGCTCGATAAACTAGACTACTACCACCACCCTTTTACCCCGGTCACATAGTCTCTATTCTCTATGACTGCCTCACGCCACAACCCACCGCCAGCAGTGGTTCTTCTTCAGTTATAAATCTTCTCTGATCCAACTTCTGTACTTCATACACATGTAGTACCCTAGTTAAATGGCGTTTCCGCATACAAATTTCTATACCAGTTTGGCTGTAGATATATAGCCTTTATAGTTTTAGTATTCGCCATTTGAATCGAGCAGTCGTTTCTTAGGCGTTAGATCGCCTTTTCGCATATGATGATTGTGATGGTGATGATGGTTATGATGATGATGTCCATTGGCTGATTTCAATGAATCACTACCACCATTGTTACCGCTTAAAATGCTTGCCGTACCGCTGCTTCCATTTCCGTTAAGGCCCAACTGTGATATCGGTATAATGTTGGTTGGCGAGTCCGTTTGTTGACAGCGGCAACCACGGCCCACAATCCGTCCGTAACATTTCTCACAGAAGGATACGCAGCCGCGCATCGGCCAATACAACCAAAGGCAGGGTAGTACGAGCGATAGTGCGCCCAGCCAACCCCAACGCTGCGTACGTTTGTAGGGTCCGCATGAGCAGGGATTGTCAACGCATGGTGTGCCGGAGCCATCATCGCAGTCCATGTCGTTGTCGCGTGCGCAATGGTAGAATAACGCCTTGGCGCAACACAGACACGACACATAATCGATGACCGATTCGGCACTGCACAGGCAGGTCTTATTGCAGAGCCACGTTTGCGGCAGATGAGGTGGACTTTGGCACTGTTCACAACGGCAATGACCGCATCGTGGGCAAAGCAGCTGATTCAATGAGGATGTATCACCGCTGCTGCCCAGTATGATGGGTGTACCTAGCGGACTGGCGCCGTGTACAGCGGATATCATACCCTGTGGCGTGGAAATGCCCGTCGCTATGTTGTGCATGGTTAACAAGTCATCGAATGCGGGTAGATTTTTAGCAAATTTGCAATTATTGCTGCCGATGTGCGACGTTTGGCTGGTCGTTGAGGCGGGTTGTTTGGTGATTGCCGGAGTAAATGACTGTTGCGCGTTCAGTGAGCTGGTAAAGCTGCCCAAACCGCTGCTACTACTACCGTGCCCATTCGGCGCGACTGGAATCACCTTGCCAGTATGTGGACAGGTTGTTGTCGCTGGAGTGGGCGTAGGCGTTTTGTGATTATGATGCGAATGTAAGAAGCCGTCTGTGCCGTCGATGCCCGCCGTGACGGTCGTCGAAGCCACTGTTCCCGCCGCCAAGCGGTTCGAATGTACCTGGTGCTGATGCTGGTGCTGCAGGTGTTGTTGTTGCTGCTGTTGTTGACGGAATTCTCGCTGTGGCAGCAACAATAGATGATGCGTTGTCGTTTGGCCACCATCATGCTGTCCCGCCGGATGTTGCGCGCGCGAAGCATGTTGCAGCTGCAGTTGATTCGGTAAGCCAGCATTGGGTGCAGCGTTTCGGAACGGAGTATCGACGTACTCGTTGGTGAGCCTCTGGGACTCGGGTCGCGGTTGAGCCAGCGTGACTGAGGAAGCAGCAGCTGGTTCGGTGCTATGGAAATGACTGAGTAAACCAGTGAGACCACCACTTAAGCCACCGTTATTGTTCGATTGGCTACGCGCGTTGTTATTGCTGCTGATACTGCTGTTGCTGTTGTTGTTGTTTGTATTGTTATTTACAAGTAGTCGTGCAGCGGCACCCGGGGTAGGCGGCAATTGTCTGCGGCGTGTAAACGTATTCGCCGCAGTTATGGACGATGATGATGTCGAAGAGGATGTGGTGCTGACGTGGCTGCTATTGCGGCTGAGATTCAGTGTGGTCGGTCGCTGCGGCAGTATCGTCAAATGATGAATCTCGTAGTCCTCGAACTCTGGTTGCATTAATGTTGTAACACCATTAACGGCAACACTTTCATTTCGACTGTTTGTACCAACACCTCGATCTGCCCCCGTAATACTATATTGACTTGAATAAATGTTGCTATTAAAATTATGCTGCTGCGGCTGTTGCTGTTGCTGTTGCTGTTGCTCTGGCTGGTTATTACTAATTGTACATTGCGCTACTTCGGTGCTCGTCGTGTTCGTTGCTGCTGTCGCTGTCGACGTTGTCGTCGACATTTGCCGCTGTTTCTGCTTTTGTTCCTGTTCCCGCTGCTGTTGCTGCTGTTGTTGCTGTTGCTGTTGCCACTCCGTTTGCGTTTGCGATCCGTTTAACATAGTCTCTGGCTCGGGTGCTCGGGGACGATGTACACGTGGTAAGTGCTTTGGGGGCCGAGGTGGCGCCAAAATATCGCCGCCATTTCTACGATCCATGTAGTGTGGCAAACTTTTGCTTGAGAAACCTCAATGCCCTCGGTACGCTAGCCGTGGACCATCAGTTTCCCTCATTCTTTTGCTCGGCTCTTCGGGCAGATCACCGTATACTATCCGTGTCAAACCCTCAGTTTCCGATCCGACGCAAATTTTTATAAATCGCAGTGCGATGAATGTGAAACGATTGGCCTTCTGAAATTAGAAAAAGAAACCGGAAATTATTTAGTTGCACTTTTGTAAGTAAGTAAGTAAATAAAAGTGTGGAAAATACTAAATACGAGTCTTGTCAAAATGTATACTCTAGTGTAGCTCTACATGGCTATGTATATTAGTTTTGTACTAAAATTTATTTATACATATATTAAGATTCTTATTTACGGTATAGCACTTTGCATTAAGCAAAAATATTTTAACACATTCCGATATTAATTTCTTTGTTTTCAAAATTATTATAAATACTCGGTGTGAGGAATTCGCAAAACGATATCCAAAAAATTTTGAGTATTTTTCCGTCTTATTGTTTACATTTTTATAACTACAACACACAGATCCGCAAATTGAGGTATGCATATTAAAAAAAAAAAAACACCCAAATGCCTTGTAGGAAGAGTATGCTTGAACGACTCAAAAAATACAAGAAATATATTATTTTGACCCCATCATCAAACTTTCTTTGCAGCAGGCAACGTTCTACTGAAGAACAGAGTGGCGTTGTTCAAGGTGATTAACTGTAAACAAAAACTGTTTTTCGAAACTATTTAACACAGAATCCACAAAGCATTGATCAGATAGGCGCGAAATCGGCAAGTAGGAACAGAATTTAGAAAATCTGATATATGTACGTGTTTTCTTGAACGCGAGTTCCAAGTAAGATATTTTGCTTCGTAAAGGTAGATAATTATTCCGCTGCAATCCGTGCTGTTCGGGGTTGAGGTCGTCGAAGCTTGCATTTCGTATGTAACTGTAATTTCGTATGTAACTGGAAGCGTCAATAATTGCATGTATCTGTCGTATAATTCCAGCAACCAGCACGCTTGCATATTTATCTATTCGGTGATTTGCATTTTCACCGCATTAGTTATTGATTCCACACATTGCCTGTCGACATAATGAATGAATCTTTGGCGTTTGGCAGCCAGCGCTTGGCCAAATAGCACAAAAAAAAACCGAAGATAGAAAACATAAACAAATATTTAATTTAATCGATGTAAAATTGTTTCCCAACGAAGGCAAATATGAAGCTTTCGTTAAATGCCTGCAATCATTTCTTTCAATGAAAATCTATTGGAACTTGTTTCTGTGAGTTTTTATTATTATTGTTGTGCTACACGAAAATTGTTTTCTGTATTTCTTATTAATGAAATAATGAAAACAGAACGGCCGCACAACACATGTAAACACATTGACACACTCACACACATACACGCGCGCCACTCGTGAACATTAAAGTATCCAAAAATAACCACAAAAAGATAATTTAAAATTTGAAATTAAAAAATTGACGACTGAAAAATAGCCACAATTACGTGAAATGTTTAAAAATACGAAAGCCAATGTTGGGTACAGAAAATTCTGTATTTCTACAAATATATATGGATTTATACTACATTCGATTTGGCAATCATAATGGTGCTTCATTATACGCTGTTATTGTCGTTCCCTCATGTTAGTTGCCAGATCAGATAAGTGCGAGAGGTAAATTTTGACATTAAGGCAACCATGATTTTCATTATTTTTAACCTAAAATTTCTGGGAGAGTCATAAAGTTTAAACATTTTTCTTTTATTTATATTTGCTTATTATTTGTTTAACATTCTGCTACATTAAAAACGACATAACATGAGTGACATACTGTAATGTTACGGCAACAGTCGCTTTTAAAGTTCGTTTACGCTTAACAGTGCCTTAGCATTCGACGCTACTGTAATAAGGTTCCTGTTTTTTGCTGATAGTTGAGAAGGTGTAAGACTTACAATTTTTGAAAACTCCAAACTAACGTTTTGAAAACGTGGTACGATCTCTTTCAGAACTGTCTTTTCCAAACTTTGCATGGCGCGTACATACATGTGTTGTTTGGTACATCTCAGCCATTGAGCATCGTTAGCGCAGCACACATTAGAGTACCCACATGCTGTTGGTCGCCTGCTGTGCTCTGCTGCGTTGCTATTTCTCCCGCGCAAAACCGGATATGACGTCAATTAGGGGGCGTTGGTTACGTTTTCAATTAATTTTTCATCTTCATTAATTTGTTTTGGCTTAAAATTCCGCTTGCTTGCTTTTTTTTTTTATAAATTTGACATAGTGAGATTTGCTCTGTGCTTGTTCATTTTGAATAACACCGTGAGATTTATTCAAGTTGCTTCAGAATCAGCATAGTATTATGGCATCACTGCGATATCCAAAGGCAAGCGAAGCATAAGTGGAATTTTTAATAAACTTATTATAAAATTATAAATTAATTTCGTGAAAATATAGAAATATTAGAAAAGTTGTTAAGGCAATAAGAAATGAAATTGTGATTTAGAGAACCATTGAAATTCGCCTTATAGAGAAGACTAATGCCGTCATTTTATTTAGTTTGGTCATGCATTTAAAATTACAATGGTTCTGATCATCTAAAAGGATTGAAATTAAATCGAAATACTCTTAAGTCAGCGCAAACACATACATACATATATATATTAGTAGTATGTGTGTATGTATTGCATCTAAGGTTGTTCATATCAAAGTCACAGGCTTAGCTTAGCATTAAACCCAATAAACTCACGCCTGAATACGGCAACACATATACATACATATATGCCTATACATACATACACACATAGATGTATGTTTGTGCATGGTGTAAATGATTATGGGCTCGGAAAAAATACCCATGCGTTCGCATTTCACTGAACTTTTTTCGACGTTGCTATTATCAGACGAGAGCGGAAATATAATCAGCAGGCGACATTTAAAGCAAAAAAAAAAAAACGAATAACTGTAATTGCCTACGAAACGAAAAGCATACATATGTACACACAGTTATATATATGAATGACTTTGATATTTGAAGCGAAATAAGGCTTTTCACAAAAACAAAAAAAACATTTTTAACAGACTTTTTAAAGGCATACCTATGTACATACATGCATACATACATAAATATATAGAGACATATGCATGTTGAACCGCTGACCGAACTCGCGTTATTGATGTAATCGGTTTGTATTCGATAACGCTTGCCGTGGACTTTGTACTTGCATTTTATTACATATTAAACATTACGTTAATTAACCGCTATGAATTTCTGAAAATATGCATTTATGAGATTTTATGAATTTATTTGTCTTTTACAAAACATCTTCCGCTCATCAACTGAAGTTGTGCTCATCTCCTTTCCGGCGAGCCAGCTGCTCCGACTCTTCCACGCATCTACCTGTGATTGAAGCAGCTCCCAGGCAACAACTTCAACAAACAAGGTCGGCAGCTGCCACCAGCGGATGCCAATTGTGCGTAAGTGCTGCTGCTGCTGCCTTCATTACATACACATACACACACGCATGCATGTTGCATACTTAGGCTTCTTTCTTAGTATTAAGTGGTTGAGTGTATGATGCTGCACTTGCACCACATTAAAGAACACAGCAGGCGACTAAGAGTTAGAAGTGGCTATTAGAAGTCGCACAGTGTCATCAGCTTGTTCAAAATGTGCTCGAAACATTACGGATGCGAGGAAATTAAGAATGACAGCACACAGCCGCGACATACGGCAATGTATGTTGCAAAGCAACATACAAACATGCCGTGATAAGGTAGAGTGCGTCTGCTGGCTGCCACGATTGACTAATTGATGGAACAAACCCGTTTCCTGCTGGTCATATACCGAAGATTGTGACAAAGCCAAAACGTTCGCATACACAAATACATATGTACATACATATGCCTTATGTAAAACATTTACACATACCTTCACATATGTATGTACATACATATAGTACATATGTATATGTATATTCGCAGACATGCTTGGAGCTCATTCATTTTTTTTTTTTTTTTTGTATTGAAAGGTGTATGTAAGAACTACACTGGGCGAAGAACATTGGTGTGTTTTATTTGTAAATAGCTGTGCTGTGCTCTTTACAAGCTATGGATCACAACAGTAGTAATCAACGAAGCGATATCAGAGCTGCAACACTCGCTGGCATTTGTGGTGGTGATCGTACGACTTAACGCAATCACTACGAATGCTTTGTAAACAACAACAGGAAAAAGATCCAACAACGACAAAACGGAGACGATTACTTACTATAAGCATGTCTCCCTGCAAGTTTAAAGAAAGCCACAGCTCTGAAAAAAGCAGAAAACCTTAACAAAGGGCGATGATCACCTTTATGGTTATGGTGAAGACATTGATGCATTTACGGTTTTTTTTTATTAATAAGAAAAGGTGGATCCAGAAAATCAGCTCAGATGGCAGAAAAATGTTTAGGCTCTGAAAAATGTGCTTCTAGCAGCTACTCAAATATTCGGCGTCTAATTTTAAATTGTATAAAATGTAGAATCTATTTCCGATCGAACTTTTGAAAATTGTAATTAATTAGAGTGCTTGCTTCATGTCTTTCACACCAACGCCACTTGCCGCATTGCTGAGGAATTGAGGTATGTGCCAGTACGTATTTGGATTATTTAGATGAATGAATGGAATGCCGTTGAAAGAATTGTAATAAATATAAATATGGTGTATGTATGTATATAAACGATTAGTTGAGCATGTTATGTATGTAGCTTTACATGTTTATATTTACATACATATATGTTGGGGGATTGGGAATATTACAATGAAAAAGCGCACATGCCGTGAAAATGAAGATATTTCGGAGCCTCTTACGCACACGCAGTCATAAATTCATTATGAACACACACATACAGATACGACGCGTACACGATTACAGCCGAAAGTGATAGACGGCGGTGGTGCGCTGTGTACCTGCTAATGCCAGTCGAAATTGGCATTCTATAGATATAATCGTTTATATGTATATACACATTATGTATATATATATATCGATTTTGTGTATATACTATGTGCATACAGATTTGTTTTTGAGCAACAACTGCCCACGCACACAGCCACCCTTGCACAACACGCCCCCAAAACGCTGCAGATGCCGACAATGCTCAGCGCTGCGACACACGAATTTCATTCATTCAGCAGTTGCCAGCAGCTGTTTGCCGTCAGCGACGCCATACTTACATACACACCCCCACACACACATTCCAATGAACCGAATTTGCCGAAAGCGGAAAGAATTCGCTGTGAAAGTGTTGGTTGCTTTTATTTTTGGAAGGCGCAGCCAAACCCAGCACTCATACATACATACACTCATGCATTAAGACATATAAACGCGCGCGCGTGTGTGTGTGTGTGTGCGTGTGCAAGGATGTGCGTGACCTGCTCTGTATAGCTGTATTTGGGCAAATCATTGACTAGAGCATACGACATAATTCTCTTTTGGCTTTATTCGTGTCAATCCCCGCTTTGTGCCCGAATGTGCGGGTGTATCGGTGAATAAAATAAATAGCTGCGAATACAGAAGAAACTGATGACGTCAATGGTTATATGTGTCGGTGTATGTGAAAATGTGGATAGAGCATATTTGGGGAGTTATTATGCTCGCTGCTGTATGTCGCATATCGCTGTGTGTGTGTGTATATTACTTTCTGTTCGTTGTTGGCATTTTGCTGTTTGTAGTTCCTGCGCTGCACGCTGACCAAATTTATGCCAACTATGAGGTCATTGAGACTTTGAAAGTTATGATAACGCGTGCATACATACTATTACTTACATACATAGAAATATACATTTAAAGTTTATTTTCACCTTGATATGAGAGAAATGTGCTCCCTTAAGCTTCTACATAGCTTGTCTTAAGTATAAAAAATCGTAGTAGGATTTTGTGCTCTGTTCAGATGTGTGATTTCCCGCTTATTACCGGATTTTGAGCAAAATTTCACATTTGTGAATTTATTTTGAAATTATTTACATACATTTCGAGGTCTTGAAAGTAAGCAGAATAATACAAAAATGTGTATTTAGAAAAATGCAGTGCGGTGGCCGACTCAGTAGAGACATGTGCCTAAGGACATACCCTTCAACGGCCGCTTCCTTGGCGGATACTCATTTAGCACGTACTTTGCAACGCACACATACATAAAACTGAATATACATATGTAGTATAAAATATTCAAGTACATATTCATAGACTTTCCCTTAAAAAAAATACAACAAAAATCTTCAACAAACATAAACATGTATTTGTGATAGCTTCATGTCAAAGAGACTTAAGAAAGAGTGTAGGCGTGAAAATATTCAAGTAACTGCAAGTAACAGTGAACTTCAGCATTAAGGTGAGCAAACAAAGTTTAAAAAAAAATCAAAATTCCAAAAAAATTTTATAGATATAAAAACTCAAACTCAACCAAAAAAAAAGTGACCAAAAATAGCTTAAAACTTTACAACTATATACAAGTTCTTACAATAAAGGATAAAAATTATGCTTTTACAGCTCAGAAAAATATCTGTGAGCACCAAGAACGCCAACTCTCTTCATTAGTAGGCCCATCATGCCTGCATTAATGGGTGTGTATGAGTGTGGCGGTGGTGTGGACGCTTGCTGATTTAGTAGTTAGTCAATCACGCACGTTCGCACACACACACCCACAACCACATACATTATAAAACCGCCAACAATATGACTCAAACGAAAACACGTTTATAAATATGTTTCCACCAGCTTTGTATGTATCTCGCAGGATGTGTTTATAAGTACGCATTGTATGCGCAAACACGCGCAGACGCCTACGTGTATGCTAAGGAATTCTTTATATTCGAGCAGACTTCATTTTTATCTTGTCTCATCAAGCGTTTGTTTCGAATTCACACGTTAGGGGTTGCACGCACACTCTCGATTATGCCATATAAACCTCAAACACTTTGTATGTATGTATGTGTGTCAGTAAGTTGACATTCGCAAGCGACGTCTGCAACATTATGTTGTTAAGAGAACCTTCTGTGTGCGAAAAACGGAGCCAGAACTCAATTTCGCGCAGCAAATTCTTTATAAATATATGTACCTCAACAAAGTGGGCTCATTGTAACGCGGTGAGTTGCTGCTTAAATACTTATCGCAGGCTGTAACTGCGCAGATAAAGTTTCAGTTGAACTGGGTTACCTCTTCTTTTTAAGGTCGCGGTGGCGCAGCCATACCAAATTATGGTAGATATTTATGTTTGAACTTTTCAACTTTTGGCTGCTGCTATTTTTAGACAAACATTTCCATTACAGCACCGACAGTACGTACGTATACATAATATGTGACTGTGTGTGCCGGTGAGTGTGTTGTGAAAAGCTATTTCATCCTTTTTAGGCCGCCTTCGCAAATTTTCCGCTTTCAACGTGGCACGGTGGTGAGGCTTCTATTTCTGTGAGTTTATTAACACTGATTGGCATTATAAGTGTGTATATATACATATAAATGTAAATATATATATGTATATATAACACGAAATTTAGAGCCTAAATTTAGAATATAGCATTCCCTTTTGAACCGCTTTTAGGAGTTATTTTGAAAATGTATGTGAACACACACACACACCGCTTCATAAGTGTGTATTCCTACGCACGTCTCGTTGCATAAATTAATAAGAATCAATTTGACATTGCGAACAAAGGTCACGTAAGTCTTAAATAATCGTTTGTTAAAGTGGATTTCAAATTTCAGTTGAATTTTTTCCTTTGCCCCAAAGAATAAGGTGTGCACCGTGCTGTACGATTATACTTTTTGATTATTTGTCCTAAGCGGTTTTTGTGTTTGGCACATCAAATTTATATAGCTACGTGCCTATTGCATTCCAAAAAAGTTTGCAGCCAAAAATTGGAACGGAAATCCTTAAACCCACACATGGAGTTGGCCATAAATTTGCTCGCTCACTGACCAAATAAAAAATTCCGAGTTTTATATAGCAAAGCTGATTAGGTATGGATAGCTGTAAGTATATACATATTTAATATATATGGTATAAGCTATGCAGTATCGAACTTTATTTGTGGCTGCTCACAGTATGAAAAAATGGATATTCAAATGATTCGCTGCAAAATATAAATTATTAGCAGTATCACAATTAACAAACATTCGGCGATTTATGGTAGTAAATACATATGCATGAATTTTGTCGGCTTGGTATACATATATTTTGCACATATTTATAAATTTACGTGAAGAAGTCAAGAAAAGGCTGCTTAAGCATAAAATCAAGTTTCTGTAAAGCGAATATGCGGATATTATTAATAATAAATTTACATGGGTTCCCTCGGGTTAAAGACAGTTTTTTTTTCAACCATTTTTTTCTCATATAAAATAATGAAATATTTTATTCGAATTTTTTATTGTTACAATGTACACTACATATTAACAAAGAAATTCTGAAATTTTTGGAAAAATATTTTAAACTTGGTCATTGCGATGCCACTTCCGGTGACCCCTCGGAAAAAAGATGCGTCGGCGTTGGTATGATGACTCCTTACATGATCATCGTTGCTACGTGTTTTAGTTTAAACCTTAACTTAGAACTTAGACGAAGGCAAAAAACCTGAAAATTCAATTTGGCAGACATTTTTTTGAAAAAAATTAAAATTTCAGTGATATTTTTTTTTTCAAAAAGTTGTAATCGAAAAAAATCCTGCATCCAAGTCTTTAAGAATTGCATCTCAAAGAACTGTTAAAAATTTCGTGAAGATCGGTTGAGTGCTATGGGTTGAGTAGTAGCCCAGCTAGCCCCGAGCCCACCCATAACTTCTCAAGGCTGTAGCTCCAAATTTATTACTCAGAGCAATTAGAAAATTTAGGAACATATTCTAGAATTTGTTGTAGACAATAAACAAAAAATCGATTTTCTGAAACCTTTGCATAGGTTTGTAACCTCTTATGTGCCTAACTTTAACTATTTTCAGGATTTTGAGTTCCCTCAACTCCAGATATAATTATATCTTCCTTATTCAAGTTTTAATTTTTAATTTTATACATATTTTTTAATTTCATGTAATTTATTATAATGTAACTCAAATATAGTTTATATTATGCGCCTTATGACTTTATATGCCCGACAATCAATTTAAGTTTTTATTTGATTTTAATACACAGCTTTTATCACGCCCATAACTTGTAGGCTACTTAACGTCACACTTCCAAATGTGTATGCATTTTTATTCGTTTCGTAAAATTTTCATTTTTATTTTTATTTTTCGGCTAAAATCACCTAAGACTACACACCACAAAATACGGTCACATGCATGAAATGACGCCTTCTCATTGTTAATCGATTGTGCTACAAATACTATATGGCGACGCGATAGTACGAGCACAATATAATCTGCCCAACATTAGGGTGAACCGTATTGCGCTATTGAATTGCTTGAAATTCACATTTAAAATACTAATATTTTTTGCATAACATTGCATACCTCTATGTGCTATGGTTCGACTTCTACTTCCGTCTTGCTCGAAAACTAAAATGAGGAAGGACATGCTTCTCTATACAAATAGCTTATATCATTAAAGAAATCGGAAAGGAAAATATTATCAAAGGCAGCTATTTCAAATACATGTACAAATAATAATAAGTTGAATCGAACGCAAGCCTCGTTAATAGAGATATTTAAATAAATTCATAATAATAAATTTTTTTATTTATTTTAATTTATTAATGGCACGCTAGGCATGGTATAGAGCTACTGACGATACTTAAAAAAAATATTTCATTTATTTATGAACTATTTTTAAATTTAATTTTAATTTTATTTCAATTTTCGAAATTCTTACTTTTTCTTCTTGAACATTCGAGGTTCTAACTTCTTATGCTCGTTGTCTTACTTACTGCCAACATGCAAGTAGGTACATATGTTTGTAGTTATGTATATGTGTGTATGCCTGTAGTCAGATTCGTACAAGCTGCATGGACAATTAGGTTGCTTGCAGCTGTATATCTATTGGAATAGTGTTTGTCCATATGTATGTATAGAGCTATATGGCCATGTAATGCATGAACCCAGTTGGAAATGCCATTCGAAGGTCACTGCTTCGAAATACATATGTACATATGTGACTGGTAGCACTGAAGATATACGACTACAACGACATCTAACGCCAAAATACGAAAAGACCTTTTCGACCACCCAATATTAAAGGTAAATCAATATGCTCGCATTTTGATACATAATGGATATAAATCGACTTATTGAGAGTTGAGAGCAAGGTCTCAAAAGTAGATTTTATGTTGTTCACAGGACAATTGCCTTAAAATTTCATCTCTAACAGTGCTCAAAGTTAAATTTTTTATACTAAATGCCAATGCTTTCTTTTGTTCAAACTTGGCGGAAAAACTCAACACCAATTGAAGTGTTATCGGTTATATAATTTAACTTGGCCAAGCAAAAGCTTTAGTTTGGCTTGTCAATAAGAGATCAACAAGAATCAGCTGATCTGTTGGAATTGCCGTTGACCTATGGTTGCTACTTCCAGCTGGGTATGTGCATAAACACCTTTGTATTCAAGTATGAATGTATGTATGAATGGATGTTTGCGTGTGTGTGTGGGTATATGTGAATGTAGGTAAGTGTGGAGTGGCCAAACCGGTTTATAGTTGATAGGATTGTACAATATTTTTCTTTCATTTTGATATTATTGTTAGTGTTGTTGTTGTTGTTGTTGATGGTGTTCTTTACCTCAGCGTATTTTTCTTGACTGCTTAGTTCACTGGCTGTCTGATTGTTGATCGTTTGTGGGATCGGTTGAGTGCATGACTGTCGGTTTGCCAGCGCTACATACAAGCAAGCAAACAAACAAATGGAAATCCATGTGCTCGTTTGTCCAAATGTACGTACATATGTACATATGTATGTATGTATGCATGGAGGTGTGCATGTGTCGATCGTTGGGCAGTTTTTGCCACCAGCAACAGTGCGTATGCGGTGGCTTATTTTCTAAACCTTCAACACACCAAATGCACACAAATAACACCAACAACTCCAACTGCAACTCCATAGGGGTATGTGCATATGTTGGGCGGTGTGTATATGTGCGCTTTCATTTGCTTTTGTAACACTTAAGGCTATAGCTATTGCGACTTTCAGATTTAATAAAGTTGGCTGCAATTCTCGCCATCATAATTTATAGCGGCAAAGAGGACAAATACCAACTAATACCAATAAATAATGAGATTGACGAAATTTCGGAAGTACCACAGATAAATACATACATTAGGTCTTAAAAAGCAGATGAGGCTGAGTATTTGGCCGAAGACCCTTATAGTTTTTGTATTATATTAGTTAGTCGAAAAAGTCTTTTCGTATTTTTAATCAAAATTTCAAAATATAGCAAATTTCTTCATTATTTTCACTCATTTCTGAATAGCTGTTACTTTTTTTCAACTTCCCCGGACTTAATTTTTTTTTTTATTTTTTTGGAAGGTTCCTAAATCGCTGTCTCCTCGACAGCAGCAATTACGTAAACCTTTCTATTTATCAGAGATTGTAGAATATATCAATCGAATTTCCTATATATTGTACATGCTTATATAATATATTTTCCCTCTAAAATCTACTATTTCGTAATTATTTTTCAAAATAACATAAAATATTTTTATTTTTCTTTAAAACCAACTCGAACAAACGCTTGCAGCAGTCGAACAGCTGATTTGTGCACAGCAAAAGACAATAATAAAAAACAAAAGAGAGGAAACCGCGGAAAAGTGCTCGTGAGGCAAGTGAGTGGCGGTCAGGCATTGCATGTGGGCAGACAGCGAAAAGAGCCCAAAATAATCATGAAATTTTGATAATTTTATCTTGGCTTTGCCACGTCAAATTAAATTGTGGCCCACAAACACACACACACTGCCACATTTGCGGTGGGGTTTGTTGCGTCAACGTATTCACTGTGTCCACACAGCGTATATATTAATTATATATACTTACATATATGTATATATGTTATATAGTATATAGTACATAGGCGCTTTGCCATATAAAACCGCCAGTGCAAGTAAGCGCATTTCTTTGAATTTCTCCTCTGTGACAGAAGCACTTATTGCGTTCGAATGTGTGAGCATGTGTATGTACATTTATATGCATATATGTAGGCATGTAGTTGTGCACACACATGTGTGCTCGTGTATTTCGTGCGATAATAACTTTAAGGTCATGCATCTAAGAACATATGTACCCACATACTTATCTACATCTTATTTATTCACTGCAACCGTTTTGTTGTTGTTGTTATTGTTTGTATTTGCAAACTATTTGTCCAATTTATTTGCATTGTGCAATAAATTCTGCCTACGCAAAGTTTTTATTACTTAATGCTTTTTGCTGCAATTGCCCCGCTTAACGGCTGTGCACGTGTGAGTGTGTGTAAATTGTTCTTGTCGTTCATCATAACCTACAACGTAGCGCTATGGTAAAAAGTTTGAGAGTGATTTGTGAATATTTGGAATATATTGGTTAGTCGAAAAAGTCTTTTCGTATTTTGTCAATAGATGTCGTTGCAGTCGTATATCTCCAGTGCTACCAATCACATTGTGTCATATCATATAGTGTTGCATTTTATATAGCTGCATTTAACCAAAAAATTAAAATCGGGGGAGTTGAAAAAAGGTTCGCTATATTTTGTAATTTTTGCTCTCTAGCGGAAAAATGGCAAAAGTGGTCGGCCGAAATGGTGCATACATAAATATAAATATAAAAAAAAAAAAAATGAGTTAAACTTTTATTAGAAATACGAAAAGACTTTTCTAAAAGGAAATTCTTCCTTTGCTCCCATCATCATGATTCTTGTATGCCAGCGGGCTCGAGATTAGGCAAATACAAATTTGTCCCAGTTTTTTGTTTATAAAACAATGTGTCGCAATTTTTCACTTTATTGAAAATATTGCCGAGTACCTCCTACTTTTTTTATATTTTTTATTTGTTGGCTTTTTTTCAAGCGTTATAGCTCATTGTAGACTTAATCTACAAAAAAATATAAAACAATGTCCATGAGTGGTTTATTGGTTAATTCCTTGAGTAGGCAAATGTTTTGCTAGGAAATCCATGAAGTGGAATTCCCAATTTTAACATTGCTTAAAGAAAGATATCGCACTGCCGTTGGTATATAATGCTCAAAAATGGAATTGTAGATATGTCTTATCTTCTTCACTGTGTTATGACTGCACTGTGATTATATGTTAGATTACTTGCTGAAAACGGGTTTAGTTCGGATTGTAAATCGTAAATTTTTTAACGATCTTATCAAGCCGGCTTCATTTGTCCCAAGCAGATCATATACATACATTTCTAATACATGTACACGTGTTTCGTTAACAAAAAGTCTCTTACGAAGTTATTTCCGCTATTCAAAACAAATATAATGGGCATAATACTCGGCAACAGAAAAAGTGGAGTGTTTCCCGTTATTATTTTGAGCTCTACACTTCAATTGTTCCTTATCTATCAACCATTTACTTGCACTGAAATTTAGAATTTCACAGACTTATAGTTGCGGTTCATATTTATAGGAAGAAAAAATTTATTGACCAGCATAACGGTATGACGTCAAAGTGAGAAGGAAGCGCAAACAAAAACAAAAAATGAAAAATTCACATAACACACAAAGAGGCATCACGAGCGTGCGCTTAACCAACCATAAGCCATTCAAAGCAGCTACCAAAAGCGAGACAGTTGGCCGAATAAAATGCGTTAGCCAACAACATCTACACGTACAACAATGCCAACAATTGCAAACGTCTGTGTAGCCTCAAAAAAGTGCGAGAAACGCTGATTTACTGAATGAAGTTGAAACGTTGAATCGCCGCAATCGTTTATTATCATCAGACGCTGGCAGACGAAAACTATACAACAACAATAGCGACAACAAAAATAACAGCAGCGGCGATATTAGCAGCCAAAACACAACAAAAATTCAAATGAAATAACTGTCGCAATAAAAAAAAAAAAAAGAAAATCAAAAAGCACGAGGAAAACAGAATACAACAAGAAGAAACACACGAAATAATGTGCAAAGATTTCGAGCAATTACGACAATAGCAGAGCAGTCTGCGTCGCTGGCATCAGTAGCGGGCAGACAGACAGACAGACAGACAGACAGACAGACAGACGGATAGTTCATCTTATTCTAAATGCTGTTCTCGCTATTTATGCCTATCCTCCGAGTAACAATATCAAAACATGAAATGTTTTGTTGAAACAAAAAAAAACACGACCAACAAGCAACTGCCTACCAAGTCCCGAGAGTGTTTTTTATGCCAGCGCCTTTTACTTTGCTCGCTTTCTTCGCTTTCCGAATTTAGTTTTCATGCTTGCCCACTTTGCCAAGGCAGTAAGACAAACCACGCCTCCTCCAACGCGTCAGCGTAGCGCTGCAGCGCCTAAAGATAGATCAAGTTATTTATGTCCCACTCGTAGCACACGAAAGCCCAACAACGACAACAACAGCAACAACAACACCGCCAATACGCTGAGGCATAAAATCTCATTTTTGCGAAAATAAGTGTGCGACAAATGCTGACGCAGCCATGGCAATAGCAACAACAAGAACAACCACAACACAAAGCGCAAAACACTGCAATGTGACGATCGTCATCATAGTCGGCGATCAGCCAAGAAATCGCAACAGTAATAACAACTGAGCTGCTGTAGTAGCATCATCGACAACATTAGGCGCACAACGATGGCAACCGGCAACAACAGCAACAACGGTAATAAGAAGAAAATTACGCCACAACATCCCGCCTTGCTATGCGCGACGCTTATTAGCTTGCCTGTTAGCTGGCTGGTTGGCTGTTTGGCTGTTTGGCTGCCGGCTTGCAACCTTATGCGCGCCCCCACCCCCAGCCGGCGCAATTCGGTCGGCCCCAGCGGATACTGAAAATTTTCGGTTATTTTTAACTTTGCATCGCGATGCTTGCTGCAACAGCGTTGTGCCGCTGAATGTATTGCCACTGCAACGTTTCAATAATTTTCCCTCAACGCGCACACGTCGGCAGCTATGCGTGCGTTTGTACGTGTGTGCGTGCTATTTTTACGAAAATTTTGCGAAAGCGTTTGGTCTTTTCGATGGTTCGGTGGTGGAGGAAGGCACATCGCAAGAAATTACGACCATGTTGTGTTGTACTATGCTGGGCTGTGCTGTGCTGGTGGCTCCTCAGCTATTTATGCGCGTGCATTTACGCAAGTGAGTAATACATATTTTGGTTTGTGCCATTGTTGTTGTTGTTATTGTTAATTTGTATGACGCGCTGACACAGCCAAAGCTGCAGCGGCCGCAGTTAGCCTCCCAGCCGGCACAAGTTTATTGCTGCTTCTTATTATTGTTGGTATTTTCGTTTTTGTCACGGCATGTGCGTGCACTTGTTGTTGTTATTGTTGTTGTGTCGTACTTGTTTTTGTTGTAACAGTTGAAAATAATTTTTGTTTACTTCTTACTTATTTTTATTAACAAATTCTCGTCTCTTTCGTTGAAAAGACGTCAATGAACGAAGAATGATCTTAAGATTTCAGTGAATTTGCGGGTTTGTGCACACTTATTTATGCAAAGGCAAGGTTCTGCGGATGACATTTTTGAAAATTCCTTAGCAAATTTCAATGGGATTTTGCATAATTTTGTATATTGTTACTGTAAAATGTCTTAATTGATTTATGATAATCGAAAAAGTCTTTTCGTATTTCTAATCAAACTTCAACTTATTATATTCTTCTTCCTTATTTATTTCTTAGAAGTATTGCAGATTTTAGGCTTTCTGTTTTAACACCGAAGGCGATGTCCAGCTAAAAATGTGGGGTATTTATCGGCGATTCGGTAATCGGAGTGCTGTTTTCCAGGCGTGAGTTGCCTATTTCTCCAGGAGTCTTTTTTATTTTTAATGTATCTATATAAAAAGAGCGATTTCGATTTTGTTTAAGGCTTGTTGTACAGAATTGACCATTAGCACAATTATTCTTCGTTTTCCTCCAACCAATAAGTGTCTAGAATTTATCATCCAAACATAACCGAAATCGCTTTTCTTATATAGATTCATTAAATTCTAGACATGAATTTAGATATCCAACTCAATCCTTCAATTGTTATAGGAAATGTCTTCGTTATGACACTAGATTATATTTTGGGATTGTTTAAGCAATGTGACAAATTGAAATTTTGAAAGCGATTGGCGATAAGCAAGTTGAGTTCTCCAACATATACTATAAAGTTTTCCAAAAGAAAATATTTTAAGGAAGCTTTTCTGCATTAACTGTAAAACACTTTTTTAAATAGAAGACAAAGAACTCAAACAACGATTTGAAAGCCTTTATAAAAATCCAAAAAATTTCTTCAACTTACTGTACTACTCAGTTATTTAAGATTGCGTTCAAAATACGCGAAATATTTATTCAATATCGCCAAGCGAATGCCAAAACGTTCGCGACAAATCAATACGATTGCGATACGAGTTAACAGCCAATAAACGTACGTATGTATATATCATGTGTATGAACTCGCATATAGACGCGCATAAAATGAATGAATGTAGAAATATTTGTCATGCCATACGTATATACATACATATGTATTTTGATATGTTATACACATATATATATGTCTATATACATACATATGTGCGTGTGTGTATTATCGTGTACGCCTGTGTTTTTACGAATGAATGAATGAATTTTTATAAACGACCACTTCCGCCCCCCAGCTTCTACGCCTGCTCGCCATCGTTAACTCGATCAGCAACGGGCGACGGTTCAATGTGATCGTGGCAGTAATGAAGCACACATATAATCAGCGATCACAAACAAATACGCTGACATACATACCTACGCATACCCTACATATGCACTTTGGAGCGCGTTGAAGTGTTGAGAGATGTTGTGAGATGTGAGAGGAGGCGCGACGCGGCCGTAGTCGAGGTCAAAAGATTAGTGGATCGTGTCGTGTGTGCTTTGTGGAGAGGAGCACAAACGATTATGGCGATCGTCGCACAAACAAGTATGCATAGGCTTGTCTCATACAAACAAACAAACATAAGAGCATGTAGGCAACAAATTATTAGTTAGCTGCGCATGGCAACACCGGATGTGAGCCGGGCGTTACAAATGAATGGCATACAATTTACTGATTTTGTTCGAATAAATGTTTATGATTTGGAGTGAAACAATGCTTGAGTGTAAAAGCGTTTAGAATTAAATGGAAAATTTCGACTTGTAAGACGATGTCTTAAAGGTTGCTCAAATAAAACTTTTCTCGCTCATAAACTTTATGAGAAGGACAGGGTTGGTGCAGAGTGGGACCAGTAGAGTCAAGGACTTTAGTACCGGTGGGATCACAATGTGTCTGCAAAGAAAATTTGTTTCAGATACAAAAATCTAAATACAAAGTTTTGTTTTACACAAGTAATGCTTCTAATTTGTGAGTACTGAAGAGTTTCCGATCACAAAACGCTAATAATAGTATATTATGGAATTATAATTTTTGATTGGCCTCCGCCGTTCATAGCAAATATTCGTAAAAACTTAGGTTTTTCTGTATCTCGTTGATTATGCTTTGAATATTTTCTAAAATAGATTAAAAATAATGAAAAAATGAAAAGAGGATTTTAATTGTAAAATTAGTTTTGATTGTAACAGACTATATATACTATCTATCTCGTTTGAAGCGATGCGACGGTTATGCCTAAGAATACTTAAATTTCTGGCTCCTTCATTGGTTAATATTATTGTTATTTACGAATTTTCGATTGCAAACTTACATTAAATGTTAAAAGCAATCCAGGCGTTGTTCTGCAAATGCACATTCACAAGTTGTTATAGTTGTTGTAGTTGGTGTGTGAGACAATCAAAAAAATTCTTGCGATAAATTGTAGAAACGAAAACACTTTTCGAACTTCTGGAGGAAAATATTCCACCACTATCCCTATTTTATGAACTTTTTCGAATCAGTGGGACTTTTCTATGAAAATATTTTGCACTTTTTCTTCGCAGCCGATGAAAATTGTATCAAAAAGTAAAATTGGAAAACGATGTATTTATGCATGTACTTAATATTCTTTCAGGCACATACGCATTTTTTATTTTTTGATTTCTGGTGTCAATAATGCTTTGACACTGTTTTCATAAATTATTTGTTGTGCAAAAACTTATTGCTGATAACGGATTTTTGAAATATGTACGTGCTCAATTTTATTTATATTTGCAATTTCACATAAAAACTCGCGACGTACGTTTTTCGGATGTGCATGTATGTACGTATGTAACATTATGAAAATTTCGTTTAAATCGGCAAAATTTTTTTTTAATTCTTTATGTTTCTCTTTTGCGTGAATTTGTGTGTTTTGTTTTCACTTTTCATCCACTCCGCAGCCATTAAGCTTCGATAATTACTTCAACTTTGGCTTTTGCCAGCTGAGGAAGTATCTAAAAATATACCTACAGAAACACAGATTAGAAAAATCGTGGATTTTTCGTTTTTCACATGATTATTGGTGAATCAAGAGAATATTTGGTATTCCGCAATATTAGAACTCTCACATGCTTTCCAACCCACTGCCCAACGAATTCGAGCGTATTTTTCAGGAAACTTTTATTTTGTTAAAAAGCGCACACTTGACTGCATAATATATATGTATATAGAATATAAAAACAAATTTTCTGCGATTTTTGAACGCACTTTACTGTTACTTAAGTAACCGCTCGCAGATTTTGTGATTTTCGTATATTTGCACTGCACCTTCGTCAACACATCACACAGTCCGTTTGAATATTTTAAATATTTTCGTAACGCAACTTGTTAATTTTTATTTTTTTTTTTTGGAAATCTGTTTCGATTTTGTTTTAAATGAGTAATGCCTTATTAACGTTCGGAACGTACTCGAAAAATATATAGGAAAGAATTGGTATTGAAAATATCCGCACCGTTTGATCCGTTCCACACGCTTATAGTCTGATCGCACGACGAGCGCTACGTTTGACGAGTTTTTAACTCACAAACTTTTTTAAGCGAAATGAACTACGCTAATGTGCGCGACGAGCCGCCAACCGACAAAATTTTTGCCTTCTCGCTGCTAATGCTCACATGCCATCTATCCATCACCAACAAAGCAGTCCGACACGTACGAACACCACATATTAAACCGCGTATACGGACACAGTGGGCGAAGAGCGATAATGCATACATATAGGAGCTGGAGCATAACAAGACTGAGAGCGGTGAGTATTGCTTTGAGTCAATTGCGTAGTTTGAGTGAATGAACTCAAAAACCGATTCTCTTTGATGTTTTTTTCAGCGAATTGGCAAGACTTTTAGTTCGAGCAAATCTGAGTCAGCTCGCGGATCATGAGTAAAAATCTTGAGTAATAGCCTCCATTGACCATATATAGTGCATATGAGTGAGCGACTTCTCACTTTCAGTTACTGACTCGTTCAGCGTTAAATCCAATTGTGATTGTCGCTCTTTGCCTACTACCGGTCTTTTTTGTTAGTGTGACTGCTGCTTACGTCGGTATGTTGGCGTTCGCCCACTTGCGGCGAATTCATTTCAAAATGAATGAAATTTAATGAATGCCGGTGCCATCGAACGATCACGCCGATAGTCAGCAGCAAAAACTTTACCATTTTATGAAAATGAAATGAAAGTACTTCGTGTAGTGTTGATCGGGCCGAGACGAGGTACCTCTGTACGCTATACCTGTTTACATTGAAATCCATAGGATGTAGATTTCAATGCGTGGTTATATGTAAACAACCATGACCAATTCGCTGGAAGTACATATCCAATTCGCCTCCGTCCATACATACAATCATACAATCATAAATAAATGCAAATATCTGAGAAGTTTTGCTTCTATTCATTTTTCCGCTGCTGCTGCTCAATACCTTTTGTTTCTGCCTCTTCTTCAGTTCTACGTTTTTCTTCATTTTTCGAGTATCTTTTTTGATTTTCATTTTAGTTTTTATTTTTTCGTTTTTGTTAGTTGAACAAATTTTTCATTCTCAAATTTTTGCTGTGGCAGCAAGAACCGAATGATCAACCGACAAGCCATTATACGGTCGATCGGCTGGTGCTCGGATTCGAGTATATGTATGTACATACATGTGTGTTGTATATGGCATATGCACACACAAGCCTACATTCATGGTGCACATGTACATATGTAATTAGGCGAACGGATGGGGCCGGATGAGCGTCTAAACAGCCGTACATATGTATGTAAGTATGGCGTGTGTGTATGGGGCGTATGTGTAGTCGAACTTACCAACTGACAGCAATAAAAGTCGACATATCGGGTCGATAGTTGGACCAGCACACCATCAGTTCTATCTATCCATGAATTTATGTACGTTTGTATGTCTGTATGTTTATATGTATGTATGCATATGTTGAAAAAAGATTATATATTTGGATTTTTATGCGTGAGTGTGTATGTGCTTGAGTGATCTTAATGTGAGCATGTGTATGCCGCATGCTGACTACGCACACACACTCGTACATTTTGGCTATGTGTGTGTGTGTATGTATGAGCGCGTAGTTGGGTTTGCAAACTGATGATCGTGTTGTTAATTGTGTTGATCGTCCTCATCCGCTGTCGCGCTCTCTGTATTCGCGGCAGTTGAATGCTGAATGAACTGAATGGGCAATTTTTGCGCTTTCAATTTCGCTATGAATATACACACACTCTAATATACGCATACATACATGCATACATAGATTTGGACGTGTATAATTTCATGTTTGCTTTTACGATCTACACGATCAGTTAACTATTCAGCATAGGATCAACAGTGAATCGCTAAATCGCTTAAATCGCACAACTCTGAATATTTTATATACGAGTATTGTTTCTACATATGTACGTATGCAGAAAAGCATATAAATATGTAGACTTATGTGACCGCATGCACTCTAGTTTATGTGGTTAAGTCGGGTTGAGGCTGACTGAACCGCCATCTCTATGTTGATCAGCGCGGCGCATCGTAATCAGTGTGCTGAGGGATTGCGAACCGGATCGCGTCCGCAGTGACAGCTGTGGTGACTTGTTAACCAAGCGTGGTCCACACTCAAACAGGGCACATGGCGGACGTACAAATTAATGACGACTATTGTTGTAAAAATGTTCTAACTATTAAAGCATAAATTCACATGTGAGTGTGTTAGTGTTGGGGGTCGTTGTTGGGGAACTCTAGCGGTCCTAGCCTCCTAGCCTTACTGTCATAGTCCCCCTGTTGGCTGTAAATGTGAGGTTTGTGGCGCAAGTGGGCAACTACATGTAAAATTTTTGTCGCTATCTTATGTGCGCTTTGCTGCAGCCTCTAGATCGACTATTTCCGTTTTTCATTACCACTATGTGGCACCCTTGTCGGTAAAACCGTTTTCATTGCTCCCGCGCAATTTTCAATTAGTTTTCTTTATTATATAGAGTATTATGTAGAGAAATAATATGTATACTTGTATGTATGTGTGTGTATCATTAACTAATTCCTATATAAATATGAGTATAATATATACACATGCATGTTCGCTTTCTCGCATGCCTTTGTAGTGTTTTTGCTTTCGCAATTTTGATTTTTTCTCAGCTATTTTTGTTACGCTTTCTCGATCGTCGCGTTATTATTATACATTTTGTTGTCTCTTTAGTTTTATTTTATTTTTATTCCCATGTTTCTTATTTAATCGTTTTATTGCTTTGAACTTTTTTGTTTTTGCATTGTTGTTGCTCCACTCATGTACACCGCATATTTGCTTAAAATGTTGCTGAATATAATTTAGCTCTTTTACGTGAGTGTTGTTGTTTGTGCTGCTTTCATTTGTCAATGAAATGAATGAATTTGCACTTGTGCCATGGTGATGGCGATGGCGAAAACGAGCGAAGTTTCGGTGGGCGGTGAAGAAGGAAAGCAAGTGAGCGGACGACACTGAAGCGTCGGAGAGTGAGCTGGTAAGTTTTTGTGGGGGAAGATGTTTCATTAACAACTAGTTGTAAACGTATGTAGGTGTCGATATAGAAGGTAACACAGTGAGGGAGTTATATATGGATACAAAAATTTTAGATGGAATTTTATGTTTCTAGGAAAAACGGATCGTTTAGGCACCTCTAACAAACTTTGCGCCTTGCCGCTGCCAAAACGTCGAGCGTTCGAATTTTCGTTCACGCTTGCCGATGTTTGATTTCTATTGGGTTCATGGGGTGTTTATGAATCTTTTGGTAGTATTATAAAAGACTGGCAGTCTTCGCCGTGTAGTTGTTCTTCTTCCAGTTAATTTCACTTTGAATTTCAAAATTTTACACAAGATGAATTCTTCAATAAGCACATTTTTTATAACTCACTTTTCAGCGGAAACCACTACAATAGCAAACACAAGCACTAGAGTGTATCGTTTCAGCAAAATTCGATATTTTCAACGAAAATTAATTTTATTTAACACAAAACAAATGAATATATTGTACATTATTGCTTTTGACTTCACTTTTTGTTAGTGTCGCGTAAGAATCTCCATATCCACACACACACACGCTCGGAACGACGTTAACCAAACCGTCCACTTCGCCGAAAATATCTCAAGCAACTAATGTGTTCGCCAGCTGCCCAACCGAAACGCCAACACATGCGCTGCACTCAATTTGAGTGAGTCTAACGTGGAGAGAGCACACCAACACATGTGCAGTGAGACTGACATGCACTCTTGCTCAGACACCCTCACACTGATGCGCGTACAAACCGAAATTCATGCTACTGACTTAAATAAATACATATAAATTACTAAACGGAAGAGTGTCTCGCGCTGCCTTGAGCATGTGTTGGTTGGAGCGGTGAATTCAGCCACCGCGAATGGTGCGCTCTCTGCTACGCGGCGGGTTCGTTTTTGCCGATGTGTTGTCGAGAGTGGGCCCTCATGTTGTGCATCGGATATTATTCATTCATTCATTCAACTTTAGGCGTGTTTTCCTTCATTTCATTTATAATAATTTTCATTGCATTTTTTTTTTTGCAGCGAATTCAGCACTAACGGCTACCAAATCAATCGAGCTCAATTTAATTTATTTCCACCTACCTACAATGTTTTATTATTTGTTACTAACAAATACATTCGGCTCCAAGCAACACAAGCTACATACTTGGTAAATGCTAAACATAGACCGGTCGAGAGTTTTAACACAGTTTTGCATAATTCGAATTGATTTACTTTTTTATTTACTTGTTGTTTCGTTTACTGTTATTTAAGGAAGTTTATTCACACATTTTACACTTTTGCAGCACATCTCAGAGTGCTCTCTCGAACAGTTTACCTTCAAAATTCAGTGTGTCACAAACTGCAGTATCTAAAAAAAATTAAAAAAAAGAGTTCGAATAACAATAAGCAACAAAATAGGTGAACTCTCTAGTAGGAGACAAACTGGCTATATCATGTCCTCCGGATGCATAAAAATACTCCAGCCCTGACAGTTTCCGACGCAGCAAGGGCCTGGCCTCAGTTATCATCAAATTTCGAAGAAAGTTTAAAATAATTTTGAAATGTAATGAGTAAAGCTTAGAAAAAGTATTACTCAGCAAATCGATCTTTCCTTTTGTAGAGATCATAAAATTGGGAAAAACGCATCCAATTTCTTGGTATGTAAATGGAAAATACTAAATTTTAAAGATAATAAAAAATGATTGTACATAACCGAATAGAAAAAATTATATTTTATTGAAATTCATCTTAATTAGTTTAACCCGGCTCAAACACTCAAGCGCACGCAGCATTTGTGTCACCAGAATGAAAGTTATCGCATATTATAAATCTTAAACCAAATTTAGCTGGCTTCCTATGTGCATGAGTAAGATTCGAAACTGGTTGATGAAAAAACTTCACTGCATTTTGTAAAACAAGTGCTGAAAAAATAAAGAATATACATGAAAGAGATTTCAGTTTCTAATAACAAGGCCCCCAAAAGCAATAATTAATGAAACGGTAAAAAATCATAATACACACCCCAACATACACACTAGGTTAGCTTATATGTTGACGCTTTTGTAGATACACATATGTTACAGTGACGTTTCAATGACTATAACACACCGGATATGTGTGATTACCCCTATAGCAACCGAATGAGTTAATAAATACAGATTGCCATAATAGCCCCAAACGGTTCTAAGCAGTAGTGCGGTGCGAATGTAGCAACAAGGGGCCGAGCTACATACATATGCCCAACAGCGACTACAGTTACCATATGCGTTTGAGAAAAAGCAAAAAAAAAGTGTTTATTGTATATTTAGGGTAGCTTCCATTTCCGGTAAGCCAAATGCGTAGACATATCTATATACAAACGCCGACCAAGCGGGTTCGTGCTGGAGGTAAATCGAACGACTAATGTTTTGAAATGCTTTATGAAAACTTTCTTCAAATATTTAGGTACTTACTATTATTACTATTAGAATAGTCAAGGCAGTAAAATACACACACCTGCGTACATATATTATGCCAATTCTGATCAGAAACGAAAGAAGCACGATAAACAGATGAGATCAACGGTTTCCTCAAATAAAAGCAAACGTTTGCACTCAAAACACTACGAAGGAGTACACAATTAGTGGCAATTTTACAGGAAGCGAAGGATAGAGGCAGTTTGATTAAGCTTCCCCGCTGACACACCTGGCAACACCGTGCCGTGCAGCCCCCAACCGCACTGCCCACGTCACGCCGCCAAGCAGTAATTCGGTTTCGTGCGCGCGTTTGCCTTACGTTTGTTTGCACACATTTACATACATATGTACATACATACAAGCGTACATGTGTAGACAATTGCAACAATATTTGAACACATGACCATATACGTTTTATCTACATATACATATCTACACACATATGCGAGTGTGTGCGTTTATGTGTTGAAAACGGAAATTGAAAATATGCCAACTTGTGGGCGCTCACTCGCGTACACTCGAGCGTGTGGAGCATTCGACGGTCGGCGGTGGAGCGCGGCCCGCAAGAACAGCAATCGCATACGAAAATATGGTCGTTTGCAGCTTGCGACGCGTGTTTGTACTAATGTGCCTCCTTGCATGCACCTACATGCACACACAAACACAAACATGCATACAAATATCCAATAGCAACATTTATGGTGCGCAGCGGCGAAAATTTATTTATGCCGTCCATTCATTTAAATTTAAATCAAACAGTCTCGAGTGGCGGCGCAGCAGTAGCAACTACGCGCCGACGGCAACGGCGACGGCATCACCAGTCGGCAGTCGGCAAAGCTGTCGCGGCACAAGTCAGCGGGCACGATGCACAGCGATTGAAATCGAGTCGTATTGAGCAGACTTGGAAATTGTGGAGTAGTGTGGAGCGTGCAGTGGCATGCACCTAAATATTTTCGTATGAACTCGCATGTGCATGCGTGTGTTTGTATGTATTTTCAGTTATAGGAGTATTTAGTACGTAAGACGCCAACGACGTTGACAAATAAGCACAGCGAGGCGGTAAATGAAGCACACACCAACATTCACACACACACGCACGCTACAAATGCATATCGCTTACATGGCATACCTTCATACATACAAACATACATATATATGTACATGCATCCATTTGGCTGCGCATGCATAAGATACACTTGTGTGTAATTTGTAATAAGTTGCGGTATTATGCGCGGAGCGTAAGTGGAATTACAAGTCGGAAAAGTTTGGAGAAAAACCACATAACAGCCCAACACATAGACACATGTTCATAGTACGCGGTTTGTGCGTTCAGGTCTCGCTGTGCGCCGCCCACTACGTGCTCCACGAGCGTTTACTCGTGTAATCAGCGCTTATATTTCACTTCATCTGTATGCATGTATGTATGTTTGCGCGACAACTCGCTGCCATGAATGATTCGCAGAGTCGTGTCTTATAGCGGCCTAGACCATAGCCACTACTAGACAATAGCCAAGGCGAGTTGTCGGCCAAACAAGAAGTTGTATTTTTTTCCAACGAGATTTTACGGGCAGCGAATTCAGTGCGGCCACAGTGGCTCGTCAATGCACCAGTGACAATTGCAGTCTTTTAGACAATTCATATTTTTATATGAATGCGTCTATGTGTGTGCGTATGTATATATGTATGTTGAGTATTCGCGTGGCTAGAAGTGGTGTTGCAACTTTCTTCTTTGTTGCTGCTGTTGACTGCTGATCGGAATACTATTGCCGTTATTGTTGTTAGTGTTGTCACTGCAGCGGATGTCGAACGAGTTTTCCACGAACGGATATATTTATTGTACATGTGTAGATATGTGTGTGTTTGCTGAGGAGAAGCAGCCACATTAATATGTTGCCACAAGCACCTACATAACCACACGCGCACAGATATAGATACTCTCATTTGTACCCACTTATCAAAAGTAAACGGAATCGCGCCATAGAATGCTTGCTTGCCATTAGAAACACTAAATTCGGGTGTACCACGATAAGTGCGGCGAGTATTAGGACTTTTCTGATAACGATTTTGAATTCTGACTATAGTACTCTTAACTTAAGGGATCGTCTCAATGTGAAATTTTTGAAAATTTTTTCGACGAAAAACTGTCGAAAAAAGTGTAAAAAGCGATAATTTTTGTTCAAACCGCCGCCATTTTGTCAAAAAATCGGACCGATTATAAAAAAATTAAAAAAACCGCGATAATCAGTGGTTTTTTGGATTTTTCACTGAGACGATCCTTTAAAAAAAATCCAAACTGTTTAACAAACCAACATAAGTTTATCGCAATGGATTTGTGACTTCAACTGCCACGAAATTTTACCTATTTTGCTCCATTGTTGTCTTTCCGAACCGTGGTTTTGCGGCTCTAAACAGACATCGGCGCTTAAAGTGCGTGTAGAAAAATTATTTGTAAACATTTGATTTGGGGTGGCAACGCTGATCATTGATCATTGTACCCACATGAAAGCAGACTGAACTATTGCTTGTTGGGTATTTACAGAACTTAAATACTAGCATACACTAGTCAGACAACTTTTTACATATAAATGCATTTACCTATACATTGACATCTATGCAAGCTTGTACAAGCTATTACCTAGATGTGTATGTATGTAAGCATGTGGTAGATACATATATCATATATTCATGAATTGTAGTGGCCGAGGTTGTGTGTATGAATTCTGCTGTCTTTCAGCTTTTGTTGTTTTTATGCACATTACTTTTCCGATAATTTGTTCTTGTTGTTGTCTCAGTCATCGTTGTCGATGCGGCAGCAGTTATCAATGTGGTTTTGATGCTGTCACGCCGTACTAGCCGCTCAAATGAAGACGATCTCTGCCCGCTTTCAACTGCCGACTGAATTAGGTTGCTTTCGGTGGAGTGCTGAGCGGAGCAGATTGCCGTATCACAGTCGGCTGTTGACGCGAACTTGCAGTTGTAAGCGTTTGTAGCACCCATTGACTTAGTTATTGAATGTAATGAATAAATGTTGATTTTATTTGAGTTGTTGTAATTATTTTCACTAGCGCAGCTGTTCTTTATGGACTTTTGCAGTATAAGCAATACACCTTAGCTGATTCGTGTTAACTTATTTTTTGCCTTAACACTTGACTTTCTACAATCAAATAGGCAAGTTCATACATACATATACATATGTATGAATGTTTATATGAGCACCTACATAAGGACGCTTCTTCTTAAAATAGTAAACTAGTAGCAAGTACGATATTTCGGAAAACATCGAACGAATAAAAGAAGTATCTAAATTAACATCTTAAGGGGCTACATGGGTACCCTCGGGTGAAAAGCAGCTTAAAAAAAATTTTTTTTTWAATTAATTAATTTTTAAAAAATTAAAAAGATTTAAGAAAGTTTAATATTTTATTACAATTTTTGATTATTACGAACATACATCATTAACAAAAAAATTCCGAAATTTTTGGAAAAAATATTTTAAACTCGGCCATTGCAACGCCATTTGCGGTTTCACCTCGGAAAAAGATGCGCCCTCGTAGGCAGGATAACTCCTTACAAGATCTAAAGTGATAATTATACGTGTTTTTGTTAAATGCTTAACATAAAAGTTGGACGAAGGAAAATTGGATTTGTGGTATACGTTTTTATAAAAAAATTAAAATTTTAGTAAAAAATTCACATCCTTTTTCCAAATAGTTGCAATCGACAAAAACTTCTTCGTTTCAAATCTTATCTCAAAGACCTGTGTAAAATTTCTTGAAGATCGGTTGCGTAGTTCTCGGAAAATCTTGCCAACCGCCTTCAAAAACCAGTTTCGAGAACTTTTTTTAAGCTCTCAAGGCTGTATCTCCGAAACTATTACTCAGATAAACTTAAAAATGTAGGACAATATTCTAGAGGTGTTGTAGAATTTAATTAGACAATAAAAAACTCCATTGCTGAAACCCGTAAACCCATGTAAGGCCATAAAAATAAAAGCACAAAGCTTTCAAGGTTATTTTGAGAAATTGCGTTTTAAAACCAAGCGTTAAGCTGTTACTGTCGATTTCGGTTGATCTGACCAATAACCAATATCTTGGAGATATGCCTCCAAGAGAGAAGAAACAAAGTATTCAAAGTAAAGAGAGATTAACATAAGCATATCACAGTTACATAGTTGGCAATCGAGGAATTATATAGTGAATATTTGCTCATACTAATTGTTTGAAAAGAATACTCCTCTTGTTTCTCGAAGGTTAAACAAGTAAGCTGAATAATTGGAACATTTTATTTGAGCAACAGTGTGATTTCCAAATACATAGTTTCATTTAAAATTATCACATCACTTAACAGTAACTTTCAACAAGGCAGCCCTACACGTTTATCTGTATATACATATGTATGTATGTAGATATACTATATATATCTGCTTATCCACACCAACCTAAGTATGAAAGAAAAATTCAAAACCAGTAGCAATTTCTCTGGCTCGCTCAACACCAAAAGCGCGCTACAACATCAGCCGCGTCGACCGAGGGCAATGACGACGATGATCATCATTGATGCTAACAACGCTGAACGGTAGTCAAATGCAATCGCACTCGAGTAGATTCGTACGAGCGTACGTCGAGCGTATAATAGTCATAGAGACATCTGCGCGAGCGCTCGTATCGCCAAGATCACAGTAGCGAGGCAGGAAAGTGGCTTATACCTAAGTTGGGTGAACCAGGCCATAGGGAGGTGGTTATAAAAGCTACAAACACACCAACAAATGGAAAAGACAGCAACCAAAACGAGCCAACCGACACCTAATAAGCCAAACAAGCAACTACGCACACACACACGCACATACACTAACGAAAACAAACAATATTATAAAAACTAAAAAGGAAACACAAAAAAAGAAGAAAAAAGACCACAACTACGAAAGAAGAAGAATAATATTTATTTTAAAGAATTGTATGTTGGAATAAGTAAGGTAAACGAAAGCTAAGGTTCTCCACCGGCAGCGTTGTCGACGGCGATCAGCGCGCGATCGACAAAAACAGCGCACAGCACACTGAGCGCAGCAAACGGTGGGCATTGTGCGGCATAATAAAACAGTGAACAGTGAGCAGCGAATAGTGAAGACGAAGGCGCAGAGAACGGCGGCGGGTGGTCGTCAGCGCTGACGACTGTCAGCAGTTTAAACCAAGCGGTGCCCACTAATGAATGATTTTTTGTGTGCATTTCCAGTTTGGATTAACCAAATAAAATTACAAACCAAAAACGAACAGCAAAAATAAAATAAAATTTTGCCTATGCAAAATAACACACAAAAAAAAAAAAATGGGAAAACAAAAGAAGAAAACAAAAAACATTATTATATCCCTGAGAGGAAGTTGTTTTATGCATACACACTTATAAATCTATTTGCCTACCTATAAACCTGTCCTAAAAGCGCTTAACTGTATGTGTAGCGGTGAACATGTGCCGATCTATGCATTCCCTGCAGGGAGTAGGAAGCACGATTTTGACGCCATGACGGGGGCAGCTCTCATAGGTGCGCTCCAAGCACACACGCAAATCAGCGATATGTTGAAGAACCTCGCTTTGATGCGGATTGTGACAGTACTCGGCGACGGAGTCTCTCTCCCACCACGAGTCCCACCGCCTCAGCCCATGTCCGGTCCATCGCATTTCTTCGACAGCGGTGATGTCAGCCTTTATTTTCACGAGGACATCAACCAGCTGGGCAGCGGCGGAAATTCCACGTGCATGCCCTCAAATCGTAATCCTTATTTCGTTTGCCATGGTCGTCATCAAAAAACTCTCATCCGAAGCGTAGCGAGTCTCAAACCCCGTTCTCAACCTTTTGGAGAGAATGTTTCGCCTTCTCACTTTAGCTCGCCGTGATACGGATGTTTTCTGGCTACCCAGAGGATACTTGGTAAAAGACCGGAAGTCGTGAGCTTCTTGAGCCATATGTAAAAGAATCGTTTCTGGCCACTCCCAAGTGAATGGCAATCAGAGACTTTCCTCACTGGCGTGAACTTCTATACATGACTCCATCCTCCTATTTAGATTGTAATAGTAAAGATGGAAGAGCAGGCAAAGTAGATCGATTTCTAGCTGGTGCGTCGAAGTGATGAAGACATGAACAGCAAAGGAACCAACGAAAGCTGTGCTGAACTACTACAAGCTTTGGAGCCAAGTCTTCAAGTAAACATAAGACCTCAAAAATTATCGTTTTACTGGAAAGGCAAGGTGAATGCATTCCGGCAGGGTCTTTAAGCCCACAATTTGATGTTTATTTGTTTTGCAGTATGTACGTGGATATGCATGTACATATGTATATTTCCAAAGCTTTGTGTGCTTGTTTGTCAGTCCATCCGTTCATTTGTCTTCGCACTACAACCATACTTGAACATATACTATATGGACATGTGTTTGTGTGTGTATACATACAGACATGTATAATATACGCCTTTACCGTATGTTCCGTCGCGTACTTTGGTATGTGCCACTGTCTGTTTGTCTGTCTGTCTGTCTGGCTGTTACTTAGCGTGGTGGCCATATGGTCGCGATCGTTGCCGTTGCCGTTGCCGTTTGCCATTGCCTATGCTGTGTCGCCGTTGGGGCGTTGTTGTGTGCTTTAGTGGGGCGCGCGCGCATTTTGTTGTTATAACTATCCAATAGTAAAAAATCGTAAATTCGTGGGGAAACAGCGTAATATAAACACTCACGCACACACACGTCCAAACACACATATTCGTTTCAGCTCTACACAGCACACACTACACCGAGCCGCATTCAGATTGGAATATGTGTGTGTCTATTTATTAAAGCACGTATGCGGATGTGAGTGGGAAGTGTGAGAGGCGTGCTGGTGATCGCCTGCGTACAAAAATTTCTGACGCGACTGCGGCCGCGCCGGAAGAGGGGCATCGTTGAAAAGGCGGCTGCCACCGCTATCCACTGCCGGTGCTGAAGCGGCGGTGGGCACGAGCGTTGAATTTGTAATATGCGCGCGTCCGCACTCCGCTCGTACTCTGGCGGCTGATCGGACGAGTGCTTGTACACCTAGCACCACATTCGCTGCACTCATTTTACGCGCACAAACGTTTTTTCTTCATTTAATTCCATTTCATTTCGCATTTGGTTTAGCGGCTGCCCGATTCGAACGGATCTACGTGACGCTGTTCTGAATGATATGCTTGCGACTTGCGTATGTACATACATACATACGTGTATGTATTATTTATTTGAGTTATTTTATCTTTTATGGAAATAATCATGTTGTTATTGTTATCAAAGAGGAAATGCCATAAAATAATCGAAATACTCACAAACATGGGCAGTTGTGGGGCGGTCAAGCGATATTCGCATGGAGTTGTGGGCACTTGGATCCGGTGCCTCACTTCTGTGCGAGCCAACGTTGGTTCACTGGTTCTTGCTAAGAAAGAGCGGATCCGTTTCAAAGATTTAGCAGTAAGGTATACAATATAACATAGACTTTGAATTAAGAAGCTGAAAAGTTGGGCATATGAAGGTTGTCGGTGGGTATTTTCAATTCTCATTCTTATAAATTTAGAAATCAAACTTCTAACCTCTCTAAATGTCTCACAAATATATATCAATATTCAAGTTATTACAATGCCTATTTAAAATATTGGGTATTCGAGAAAGTCTTTTCGTATTTCTAATCAAACTTCAACTAATTTTTTATATTTATACAAAAAAATAAATATATACATATGTACCATTTTGATCAACCACTTTTCGCCATTTTTCCGCTAGATACGTTATTACATCAGTGTAAACCGAAATTTCCAGAACGGAAGCTAGGGGACCATTGCTGGGCTACACGCACTGAAACAGCATCGTCTCCGTAAACTTGACAAATTTCATTGGTGGCTTGCGTGGTATTCTTTCCTTTTTATACAAAATTTTCAAAATATGGCGAATGTCTTCATTATTATCACTCATTTTTGAACAGCTGTAACTTTTTTCAGCTTCTCCGATTTAATTCTTTTTTTGATAGATGAAGCTTATAATCTCACTTCTCCAACACTATATGGTATGACACAATGTAATTTGTAGCAATGCAGACATACGACTCCAACGACATCTATGGACAAAATACAAAAAGTCTTTTTCGACTACTCAATAATAGGTTATCTCATCGACTTATCAAGATCCCATGACAGGATCCGCATATTATAATTGTTTCACACAAGTTCAGTATAATTTGGAAAGCCACAGTCGGTGTTCCATATTTAGTTAATCCATGGCAACCACCTCTATATTCCATTCGATGTCATAGTTGTAGCTGCTTTGCATAGTAAATTTGAAACGCTAAGCTTATGTAGAAAATTTGACTACTGAAATGCTTAATCGTACTTGCACACATCCATACACACACGTGAGCTCGTATAAGCATACACCCACCAACGGAATAGTCTACTTTTCTCATTCATCCACTTGAATGTGCATGCGAGTACTTGCGGCTGTGCGTGGGTGCAACCGCCTTTAAAAGCGAATGCCTTGTGAAATCCAAAAACAAAAAGCCATTAGATGAAAAAGCAGCGAAAAACTAATATAGCGAAGACATGTAAAAATGAAGGTAAACGAAATATGAATGGGGAGCGAGGAGGTGGCGTGGAAAATGCAGTGCTGCATATGCGTTTCTAGCAGCCGTTGCTGCAGCATAACGCTGCAACGGTGCACACTTGGCGAGTAGAGACGCCTTGCATAGATGTGCTGTCAAATATTTCCGAGTGCGCTGCGAAACTTGTGAGTATTAGATGAGAATATCGAAATGCCACTTAATGAAATATTGAGACTACTTTTTCGCCGCAATGAGCACATTTCCCAGCAGCTGAGCACTTTCGACAATTCGGCGCAGATTCCGCTCAAAACCACTCTCTCTAAAACTTACACACACTGGTTAATTGGTGTTTGCTCAAATGTGTTGAGATGTCGAAATGCCCAAGAGATCCAAACATGGTCTCAGAGACTCGCAGTGTGCCGCTATAGCCGTGTGATGAGTGATGAGTGAGGCGAATATACATTTAACGATTTCAGCAACAGCAAGGCACAAAAACCTCAATGTGCCAATGAGGTTTCCATGCCTGTGGATATGTGTGTTCGTTAGAGCACATTCTCGCCGCAATTGCCGCACGACTCTCGCAATTGCCGCTGTATGGGTGTCTGTAGAAAAATATGCATTATATTCGCTGTGCCGTATTTGTTGGGATGAGACGGCATCGTGGGGTGGCAATAACAGTGAAGAAGGTGAAACGTCGCCGAACTGCTAAGTCGAATACGAACGGTGGTGCTAACGAACGATGGAGCGAATGAATAAACGAATTGAGGTAGCAGCACGGCAATGGATGGCAATGGTTGCTTTTTATGAATGAAACCAACAACGGACGGCAACAGCAGCAAGCAAATACACAAAGATACAACGATGACGACTTCGAATATCGAAAACCCGAATTGCAAGGGGTTAGTTGTTGTAGGCAAGTTGTGATACGTGCGTGGTGGTGCGGTGAAGCGAATTGAAGTGTTGGCCGCCAGCGAACACACACGTAGGGGGGCTGTGAAAGGCGGAAACAACGAAGAACAACAAACAGCGATCTGCGAGCAGAGATGATAAATACAACGGCAATAATGACAGCCATAGTCCCTGCCATTGTAATGAATGGAGGCCGCTGACTCTGACGTCGCTGCTTAATAATGTGCAAGGGGAATCGAGGCGAATAGAGAAAACACATACATACATACATACATACATACATACATACATACATGCATACCAACGAAAATCTATGTGTATAAATAAAAAAAACTTACTTATATCGCATGTGACATTATGAACAGAGTTTGGAAGTAGAAAGCCGACGGTGCAAAATGGGTTGGTCGCTTAAAAAGACTAGTTTCACATTGACAATTTGCAGTCTAGTACGAAGAAGCTGCAAAATGATACATTAGCGACCCGAATTTTGGAATAGCAGTGGGCCCTTATTGCTGATTTATATGCCCGTAGGGTCAAAAATTTTGCATTTTCACTTTCTCCGGAAAATCCGAAAATCTTCTCAAATAAATGAAATGCAATTACATCACCAAAAATAGACCGTTTAGTGCGAATTGTGGCATAGCGGCATCATCGTGGATAATTTCTTTTGAAATTAGGGTCGTGGTGACCATTTGGCCGACAAAAAAAAAAAAAAAAGAATTAATTTTCACCAAGTTTTTTATTTCAATTTAACATCTCGTTGCTGTTCTTATTGGAGTCTATAACTGCGTATACCAACGTACTTACGTACACATACATACATTCATATGTATATATCATATAATAAAAAATTGAGGAAACAATAATAAAAGCGCTCATCGAACAAGATCTGGCGAATTGGATGGTTGAACTTTTCATGTTTTGATCAGATGATATATGTGCCCAAAAAATAAGGGGGCATTGTTTTTATTTATTTTTTATTTATTCTTCCAAATCAATTTCATCCTCTTCAAAGTAATCCCCAATAGATGTAGTACATTATACCAACGGATTTTCCAATCTTCGAAACACTGGTTGTAGTCACTTTCCGGAATGGGATTTTAGTTACGTCTTGGCTGCGGCTTGAATATCGTATAAAAACGGTGTCCTCGGAGCGGTCTTTTGAGCTTGGTGAACAGCTAGAAGTCGCACGGCGCCAGACGATATGGGTTGAGTTTTTGGCGACATGATCATATAATGCAAATTCTTTGCTCAACAAATTTCGACATCGCAAAAAACGAARAAYTCACTTTTAGCAGCTCACAAAACGACACGTATCTCAAACACTAATGAATACTTTGACATGTGAAATTTCACATAAATGTGACTGACAGTACTACCAACCTAAAAAAAAAAAGAATTCTCCAAATCCTTCGACGCGCGCAGTTTAAATTCATATGTCACCTTATTTTTTGGGCACAGAGTCTTTATATGTACATACATGTTTACATATAGTATGTGTAAATACTCGTCTAATTTAACCTCCAACGACTGTGACGAATGTGATATCAACTTTGTCCAGAAATATGCTTTATATCAAAGTGAAGGAGCTCTTTATACCCTGAACAGTGTAATTAAATACGTCACGAAGTTTGTAACACTCAGAAGTAAAAGGATTTGTATAAATGATCAGTATGTCGAGTTGATTTAGCTATGTCCGTCGGTCCGTCCGTCTGTCTGTATATATACGAACTAGTCCCTCAGTTTTTAAGATATCGTTTTGAAATTATGCAAACGTCACTTTCTCTTTAAGAAGCTGCTCATTGTCGGAACTGCCGATATCGGACCACTATAACATATAGCTGCCATACAAACTAAATAATCGGAATCAAAGGTTTGGATGGGAAACTTCCTCATTTGACTTGTTATCTTCACGAATTTTGGCATGGATTACTGCTTAAGGTAACAATGTAATCTCCGAAAAAATTGTTCAGATCGAATTCCTATAGCATATAGCTTCCACATAGTTATTAACGCAAATGCACCTGTGAAGGGTATTTAGCTTCGGTGCAGCCGAAGTTAAAGTTTTTTCTTATTTTACTTTAAATATGACACAGCAGACATTCAAAATACGTATTTCATTTAGGTATGTACTAAGGTTTTACATTTTGCATATTAGCTTTTCGCGAATGAATTAATTATTAATTATAATATTTAATAGTATATATTTCTTAATTTTATATGTATTGGGTAGTCGAATAAGTCTTTTTGTATTTCTAATCACACTTCAACTTTTGTTTTTTTTATAATAATAAATAAATAAACAAATATGTACCATTTTGGACGACCACTTTTTGTAATTCATGTATGTAATCAGTGTAAATCGAAAGCTGTAAATTTTTTTCAACTCCCAGAATTAATTTTTTTGTCTGGTTAAATAAAGCTTAAATTCTCACCTTTGCAACATTATATGATATAACACTTTTCCGTGAGTAAAACCTAAAACAATTCTCTTCTAGAAGATATAGCCTATACAATGACCTACGGTTAAAAAAATAACAAAAGTTGACAAATCGACAGAGTTTAAAAACGTTCAATTTAAATCAAAAGTTTGGTCGTTTATAGCCGTCCATATTTATTCTCTTTCAATGGGGATGTCTTTTTTGGCTACCCAGAGGATACTTGGTCTAGGACCGGCAGTCGTGAGCTGCTTAAGCCATATGTAAAAAAATCGTTTTAGCTATTACCAAGTGAATGGCGTTCAGAGAACTTTCCTCAGAACTTTCCTCCCACTAAAAACATCAACAACAACGTCAGCATCGAAATCGAACGCAGAATAACTCGACTGGAGTCGATCGGAGCGCTCTGTTGCTTGGCTATAATCGCGTCAGCAGTGTCTACGCCAAAAAAGAAAAAGATACTGAGTGGCTACACTTTAGAAAGATGTTTCTCAAAACTACAATATTTAAGGTGTGGTTTGCAAATTTTGGAAACTCGAATAAGGAAGTACGAAAAAGTGTCGACTATTGTATATTAATTTCCTCACTACTCCAACATATATTGTTCACCTTTCTTGAATTTTCAGCATACGAATTTGGACTAATTTAGACGTTTGACTTTTTTCTAATCGAAATATTGATTCGCTCTAAGTTAAGTAAAAATTTCGGAAGAGTATCACCTTGATAGATAAACTTATAAACGTGCCTTTTCAAGAATTAACATAATAACATAATATACCATCCTCACCATCATTAAAAACCTATTTTTGGCTTATCTCACGATGCTAGAAACTTTTGTTGATAAAATATTGATAAAAATGTATAGACGGGTCTTTGAAAAACATATACAAGTATAGGCGTTTGTATAACAGCTTTCCGGCAGTACTGCTGGAATTTTCACTGCACATATGAGTTCGGAGGTTTGCATTGGCTGCCGACGAGCAAACGTAAATAAAAAATTTACGGATTTTTTAGTGCGTACTTCCACAGAGCCAAATATTATCGAAAAATATTGAGTTGTAAGAGCCGTATACTTGGTGTTGAATTACTCACTTCAAAAGCTTATCACATTTTATGCGAACTGCGAAACAATAATAAAATATGAAGTAATGCAATGGAAGTGATTGTTTTGCACTTTTCTCGCGCTGTACTGTAATTGTTGTGTTTTTGTTGTCGCCGTTTCCGTTTCGCGGTCCACTTTTCACCGCTGCTGTTGTTGTTGTTGTTGTAACGGTAGAATTCTGACTGCTGTCATGAATGCCGTTCGACTGTCTACTTCCTCTGTTTACGTTAGCCCACTACTATCGGTGAGTGCATTATCTATGTAAATACACATATATATATATGTATGTGTATATAATACATATATATACGTATAGAAGTACATATATATTAAGTGTAAATTCTACGACATACGATACGTTGGTATACACACATGCGCATATGTATGTATGCGCGTATATTTTTGAAAATAATCAGCGCAAATTGTTGACTTAGTGAATTCAGTGGGGTTAACTCGTTTCCTATTTTCGTAATTAATATGTGACATATTTACAAGAAAACATGCACGTGCATGTGTATTTAAGCGTGAGTGTAAACTCGATGACAGCATATTTATCTGAACCAAACTTTTAAATATTAATCCAAACTGTCTAGTCCCTAATATATATACATATATGTATATGTATGTATATACATTGTGACAATAGCGCACACGGAAATTAAAATTAAATTCTCCGGTAAATGACATTTAAAAATTAAAAAAAATATTTTGCTAAGTTGGTAGGGCTGTCCTTCATTACTATGTCTAATATGAGCGCGATCTGTTAACCAGTTCATTTTCAGCAGCTGCTTAAGTCGGTGTACCTCAGTAGTCCCTTGCGATTTTTACAATAGATAAAAATATGGAACAAAGAATTTGTCTCAAATTTTACATTTGATACAAAGTCTTCAAAGACGGTCGAGAGATCGTTGAAGACATGCCTCGTTATAGACGACCTTCGACCTCTTCAACTGAAAATCGTAGCAAGAGAGCTCGATATCTCTCGCGAGAGCGTTCGAACGATTTTGGTGGATATTTTGGGTATGAAGCGTGTTCTTGCTCGACTCGTCCCGATAAAGTTGATTTTTTCCAAAAAAAGTACAGTCCCTTTGGACATGCATTAGCATTATAACTGCCGATGAGACATGGACGTATGAGCAAGTCAACAGTCATCGGAACGGAGGGCAAAATACCAAGTCGAGACCAAAAAACAAAAAATTCCGAAAAGCCATGCTCATCTTCTTTTCGTTATTCATGGTTTGGTGCATTATGAATTTATTCCGGAGAGACAGATAGTCAATAAGAAGTTCTATTTGACCGTATTGAGGCGTATACGGGAGAATATCCGTCGGAAACGGCGGAAATTGTGGAAGAACAATTCATGAATTTTACAAGATGATAAGGCACCATCGTATCGAGTCACGATTGGAACCGTATTTAAAGCCACAAATGCAATGAATACTATCGATCAACTACCGTATTCACCAGATTTGGCTCCGTGTGATTTTGTCCTGTTCCCCAATCTGAAAATGTCGCTCCGTGAAACCCGTTTCTAGCCGCTCGAAGAGATAAAACGAAATTCGCCAAAGGAGCTGAAGGTCATCCCAAACCTCGCTTATGAAAAGTATTTCGAGGACTGGCACTAGACTTGGCATAAATGGGCCTCCAGTGGGGATTACTTTGAAAGCGACAAAATAAATATTGATGAATAATCAAATATTTTGCATTTTATTTACAATTTGTGGGTCGTTTTTTTGTCATAATATATTATATTATGGACATAAATAATAACAATAGGTACTTAGTAGATTAACTTTACCGCGTAATTTGCAATACTCAGAAGAAACTATCTGAGACTCTGTAAAGAACTTATGTACATATTACTTAAATGAATGATAAAAGTGACGAAATGAGCCGATTAGCCATGTCCGTCTCAGTTTTTGAAATATCGATTTGAAAAACTTGACGCATACTTTTCTCCCTAAGAAACTGATCAATATAGTATATTGGTTCGAGCAGACCGCTTGCGATCGCATTTAGGCCATCATTAGGCCCACTGTGCTCCCGCGTGGTAACCGTATTAATTCTTATCCGGCAACTCAGTGGATTTGGTAAAATCCCTACTTTTTTCCAAACCTGCTGTCCAAGATCTTCTAAGTTGGAGCATTGGAAACAGTGGAACATATACAGCAGAAGACTGGGCATTCGCATAGATAATGTTGCAGCGTCTCATTATCTTCGCACATGCTCGGCAATCCGATGAACCAACTTTTTAAATTTTGTGAAAGTGTGGCCCTAAAATATTACAATGTTCTCTTTTTCCTAGAAATAGTATCTTTTTCGTTTGTTCACTTGGTTGTTGTTTGTCTATTGCGTCAAACAACTTTTAAAGGAGTTGAATGGTTTGAGGGGGCTTCTCCTTTCCTTCTATAACTGGGTACACAGATCACATTAACCGAGTTACCGCTTATTACTATAGTTCTTCAAGCAAGCCGTAACAATAGTCTCAGTAAGTAACTCGGTTAATATGATCTGTGTACCCACAGCACAGTTGACTTTTGACCGAAAATATCGGTCAATGTTTGGAATATAAGTACAATTGAATTTCAGAGCGAATCTTTTCCATAAATGGGCTGAATCGGGCCAGCATATACATTATGTAAAGATTTTCGAACTTCCGGGTGACTTCATACCATTCTCAATGAAAATGAACGTGTTTTACTTAAAGCATTGTATCCTTGTTTCTAAAATAGTTCAAATTAGACGAAAGCTTGAAAAATATTATTATCTTATTTAGAATGCCTTCGTCACATATTTTATAGAATTTTGTACAGAAAGCAAATATATTTGGAACTACGCAACTTAGTCGTTGGTAGCAACATTAAAGGGCATATAAAGCATCGTAATCATTTTAACATTTAATGAAGTTTCAAGGCTCTTACTGAAAGATCGTTTGTACTTTGTGCGGTGCGTCGTGATGGTTTTTAAGATGCATGAGCCATCTCATTCGAAGATGCTTTCAAACTGATCATTTTCTATGCCCCGAGACCGGTGTTCCTGCAGAAGCCCGTATTCTCCAAAAAATTAAATGAATATTCAAAAATTAGAGTGGTTTTGATGGTGATTAATTCGAACATTTATTTAAACCTTGTGTTTGCCGATAGAACGTTTTCTTGCATTTGTTGATTGTTACGAAATAACCTGCAAAGCTATTGCCGCTTTAAATTGCTTTAGAAGATTTTCGTAGCCATGCGATAATAATAGCAATACGATAAATATAAATTACATCTAACGTAAAAATAAGTGTGCAGTTCTTTCGCTCTGTGGTGGCCACACGCTCAAAGTGGTTGGAGTCGAATCAAAGAAATGTTGTCCTGGAACAATAAAATTTTTTCAGTAGCAGCATCCAACGTTGAGAAATTCTGAAATTCAAAACATCCAATACAAAAGCACTGTCTTCTAATACATGATAGTCTGTCAGAATCGATATTGTCAAACCATTTGAGAAAATCTCCCCGTAATGATAAACGCTTTGGAAGAATTTAAAAAACTCAACTTTATTTGAGTGCGTCATTGGAAAAAACGTGGTTCTTCAAGAGATCAATGACATGAACGACCCAGAAGTTAGAGTTATAGAAAGTTTCTTGTGGATTTGGAATTTCTGCGCGAGCAGTGGAAGGTAATTTATAATGATTGAAAATGCTGCAGAGAATTTAGAGCTTGATATGACGATGATTTTACCATCAGTCAAAGTGTGTGTAAATTGCAGTAAAAAAGAAATTTAATTAAAAAGGAATCGTTCTCATCTCTAGAGCAGTTTCATGATATGAAAGAAGATGACAACAACACAGCGGTAAAAGAGTAAAAAGTATTGCGTTGATGTATCTTATGAGTTATCCAATGAAGCTATTCACCTCAGACACTTTAGCAAGGATCAACAATTTCCATCACTTATGCTCTATGTTACAAATAATTGAGAGTTGGGGAATTTATGAAAAGATTGCAAAAGAACCGTTTTTTTTTTCATTAAATAAAATAAATGTTTCAATGAAATGTTTCTGTATCTTATTAACTCAAGCCTTCCCCTCGTTATATTCACACATTCCGGTAAAATATTTTTGCATCAAAGTCTAAGTGTGAACTCATTTTTACATTATAGACTTTCGAAATCGTACAAAACGCATTTGTTTCTACCTAACAACAACAATGAAACAATTTTAACACATATGTGATGAGAGCATAAAACACTTCATCGTATTTGACTTATACCACAAAAACACTGAAGTAGTAAGTGGAAAGCGGTCAATAAAGTTTAAAAAGTATTAGAAATATTCCAGTAAGGAGGGGACCCCAACTTTTTACCCCTCGGCCGGTTTTTCTCTCGGGGGTTCTGTCTAAAGGCGTATCTGTTTTTCTTGCTCATTATAAATGATCGTTTAACGATCTTTTCAATTTTTCTCATAACCCATTAGCCGTTTGAAGGTAATTTAAAATTTGTATAACTATTTATTTATAGGGTAAAGATAAGAAGGACTCCACAAATAAATCTAGCGAAAGTGCAACTGCCAATTTAGCAATCATTCCTCCTTGCACCACATAAGGATGCTCACATTTATTCCCGCAGATCTCTTCCCCATAAAAGGAGATATCAGGACATGTATAGGAATTCATCCCAACTTCAATAGTGACTTTGGAACTGTAAATCTTGGAAAAAATTTGTTTGCCTTATCTTACTTATATGTGCATATGTAGATATAAGATATATTAAGCAAATATATCAAGTAAGTTTTCTTGTCGGCTGCGGCCAACGGAATATATATATAGTAGCACTACTAATTATGGATTGTCTGGAAACATGCACCCTATACGCTATTTGAATGGAATATTTTTTGGATGTTATTTATATTAGAGACTTACATACATACACATACATTTAGGTGGTGTTAGTCGGTATTATAATTTCAGTTGCGCAGTTCCACTGATATAATCTCGATATTGCAATTTTATTTAGAATCCCTTTTGCACTTAGTGATAGTTTAACTATATAAACTTGTATATATATATATACATATATGTATGTATAGCTCGATGACCACTAATTAACTAATTTGGAGTCCGAAATGCCAGAGGAAAACTCTGTTTCAGCACTTGTTTTGATTAATTATCACTTTTTACAATAATGATTACACATTTGTCCAATTATTTATGACATTTATCGACTGAAATGAATTGCAAGCACTGTTGGCTTTTAGCTTTGTCTTATTTGTCTTATTTGTGTTTATGTATTTGTCTCCAACGGATGCTCCGTGCAATTTCCACTGACACAGAATTTCGCTTCACGTTTGAATGCAAACTGCAACTCAATTTTGTAGCAGCTCCTTGTTCGTAGTCCAAAAAATGTCGCAGTTTGTTCGTGTTACTATCGAATGGGTTGCGAGGGCGGGTGGCTGCTTGTGCCCGTGCTGGATTTGGTCGGTCCTTGCAGTTCGCTGCGCGTCGTGCATTCGCGAAGCTTCAGTCGTGTGTGCTCGCCGAAACACGTTGGTGTTGCGATGATGTATCCTTTTTGGCGCAATTTAGCACGAATGTGTTGGCTCCGAGCTTCGACCAACCGCGTAGCGACTATATCTGTGAAGTGCGCGTTGCGCAGCCGATGACTTCGAACGATGCGGAAGTGGAACAAATCGTGAAAGCTCGTTGATGCATTTCGGTACGTACAATATGTATGTATGAGTAGTGTATATGGTTCGTACGCACACACTGATATTTTGCATGCATTCAGGAGCAAGGAAGATGCAGAAGTGGTGCATACGAGGTCTTCTGCCGTTGCCGCCGACGCTGACCAACACTAGTCCTTGGACACCGCTGCATACATTCGGAAATATATTATAAGTATCCAATCCCTCACCGATTCAAAAACCATTTTGAGCCCTCAACTGCAACGAGAAATCTGCAATCGAGCTTTAGTATGTATGTATGTAAATAGGCCCCCATTCAAACGGTAAGGGAGAAAAACAAAATTGCAACGGCTGTTGCTTGCCTTGGCAATGTATGTGGGCAGCATAAGTATGTATATGTGCACATACATATAGTTTAGCCGACTGCCAAAGTCATGGACATGAGTATGCACCAATCGCATAGAGCTCCTCAAGGTCACGGTCAGGCATTGGCAATGGCAATGACAACGGCAAAGCCCGTTAAATGCACACCCTCATCCTTGCCGACCAACATCCAATAGCGTATAGGTTGAGCAGCCATTTTTATCAGCCTACTAGCATCACAAATATTGACCCGAAATGCATTGGTTCTTCATTTGTGAAAAATGCTCCAAAATACGGTGCTACCTAGATATAATCAATTCAACCGGGAATCGTGGAACGCACAAATTCTAGACATTTCGCACAATGTTGTTCTCAATGGCTGAGGTGAGGAGTTGTGGTGTCCAGCAGGCCACCTACAAAACCTTATCTCTTTTAATTGACTATCCTGAAAGCAGTCAGTAGCTTTTCCAGAATAACCGATCAACTATCAATAAATTGTTTTTACTAAAGTAAAATAATAAAAGAACTAATTAAGAAGCATAATAATCGAGGTACTACAGTGATGTCATGTTGCCCCCCAGTGGGCGTAACCTTCACAATTAAACCCAGCAGCAAACAATAAAAAGTCCACAAATTTTTTTAGTTCTTTAATTTTGGCACATTTTCATCGTAACTTCAGACAGTCTGACAAATATTCATACAACTTCATTTAAAATTTTGATAACAGTAATGTTATGATTTATAAGCCATTGTGTTGGTAGTGCTAATTGAGAACCTCCGACTGGAGATTGCCTAAAAATGCCACTTTTGGGAGTCTAAGTAATTGTCATAAAACATTCAAGTACACGTTTTGAGTATTAGTTGGAGCAAGGTTTGGACTATACAAAAGCCCAAGTTAAAGTCACTACTTTGCTCGCTGGGATCAATTGTTGTAGTTTTTGTTGCATGCACGCCCATGTTGAGGGGTTGAGCTTTGGAAGTATTGTTGCAACTAAAATGCAATGGCAATGTCAAGTTCTTAGCCAATGGCAATGATTCTTGATTGCTATATAAAGATGCCAGATAAAAGGAAAACCAATTTGCAGAAATATTCGAAAAACAATGTTTTATTTTATCTTTGTTCTAAATGGCAACCCCTAAAAGATAAAACGCAATAAGCACACATAAGCAGCAGAATTGTACCAAGCTGATAGTCGAATGAGGTCGGATAAAAATCCGAATCCGTTCCGGTTACGTGGACCCGACTGTTATGTGAACGATATTTCTGTCATGAAGAGTCCTCTCGAAACCGATTGAAATTACTGCTATATAAACTAATTGCAAGACGCAGGGGTCCTTTACTAGCCAAATTATAGTGCAAAGTGAAATGCATACAGAGGTAACAAAACACTTGAGCCTCGGCTGGGATGGGTTGTAGCGACTTTCCGTTGCGGCTCATTTTTGAAGCGCCACTCATTAGAATATACAACGGTTTCAACTTCATTTTTATAAAAACTTTGACACCGTTCATACCCAAAACATTAACCGCTAGCTCTCTGATGCCAACAAGGCGATTCCTTAACTATTTTGTTGCAATTGTTATTAACAGAGATAGAAAGACGACTCCCATGAGTTAAAATCTTGATGACTTCATGACCTTCACTGAATACTTTTTACTCTCAAATACCGTCGCGATAAAGCAGATCCCCCGAAATACTTATCCAACATTTTCAACCATTCCATAGCCGTGAATTCATTCGAAACACAAACAAGCAAACGCGTTGTTCAATTTTTTTTTTTTTTTTTTTTTTTTTTTGTAAAAAAGGCAACAAATGTATGGAGATCAGACTTCAAACGGATAATATTCGACCGATTGGACCACGTAAAGCACGCAGTAAAGAAAATATTGCAGCCGTAACTGAGAGTGTGCACGTAGACCATCAAGAGTCGATTCGGCGCCTTTCGCAGCAACGCGGACTGACGTACGGAACGACTTGGCGCATTTTACGTCAAGATCTTAAATTAAAGCGTATAAAATACAGCTTGCGCAAGAACCGAAGCCGCTCGACCTTCCATAGCGACATTGCTTCGCTCTATGAACTCTTGAAAAGTTTCAATAAGATCCAACGTTTTCGAGCCAGATGAGGCTCATTTCTTGCCACATTTGGGACGAAGAGCAGCCTGAAGACATTCAAGAGCTGTCATTTCATCCAGAAAAACCAACGGTTTGGATGCCGGTTTAATCATCGGACCATATTTTTGAAATTGAAGCTCGTGATCTCGGTGAGATTTGGTTGAGAATTTAACTCAACGGATGAAACATCTGAGACGTAACCGCGCCCATTATTTGAAAGAGATAATCTTCAAAGAAGAAATGACAAAGGAATGATAATAAGTACTCCCCACTAAATTTGAAATGTCCGTGGTTTTTCTTTAAAAAAGTAGGGAACCTCGAAATTTATCACCCTTTAAATATATATAAAATCACTACACATAAAACCTCTTGTTTAGAATTCACTGCAAACGGTCAGTTGCGAAAGCTTTGTGACGATAAGCCTCTCCAAAGGAATAATATGACTGGCTTTGAAATAAATTAAATGTACATACATACTTAAGAGGAATGTGGTTGTGTATTTCACTTACATTTGGAAATAATTTAAGTCATTCAGAAATGTACCAGAAGGTGTACATATAACGCCTCAAAACAAAAAACAAAAAATAAAAGAAATATCATATCTTTAATGCTGTCTTCAGAAGAAATATCGATAGGGATATATTTTAGATAAATCAATTAACTGTTCGCCACCACAAACATAAATATAAATATTATTATTTACTAGTTTATTGAAATTCTTGCTAGTCGCTCTATGTTTTGGTCAGTGTTGATGGTATCAGCCCACAGGTCTCTCCCGGGCCTGTATACATATGTAAATATCGTTAATTTCCTTTTATTTAAACCCCACTGTAGTTGCAATGAGGTAGGAAGACCCAGTTATCTAGAACGCTGGTTAAGATACGTTAGGTTCGATGGCTGATCAAAGATCGCTATTGTGTATATTATTATATGTCTGTAGGCATAGAAAATAAGAACTCCTCTGTTCGAACTATAAATTAGCAAAACGCTTAGTAGCCAATACAAATTGCATAGGCGTTTAATTTCATATCCCGCCAGTTCGGAGGGACATCTGAAAGTATGCGCTTCCAAGTGTTTAAGTCATGATCTCCCAAATGCGGGACAGTCAAGAAGGAAGTGTTCACTCGTTTTCACCTCGTCTTTTTCCATACAGTTTCTGTAGATGGTGTCTGGTAGGTTCCCCAGCCTGACTGCGTGGACGCTAATAGAACAATGGCCCGTTAAAAGCCCCACAACTAGAGAGAGACTAGCCTTACTGAGGGCAAAGAGATCACTAGATCTCTGGCCAACGATCTTGGACCACAAGGCTTTTGCGACAGAGCGACCAAGCTTCCGCGAAGTCCACAGTTTTAGTAGTCAAGTCTGGTATCGCCGCTCTGCTATCTGAGTCGATGTACACTTCTCTGAAGGAGGCTGCACTCCGAAACAGTAAATCTACTGCTATCTAAATGACTGCAACCTCGTCCTGAAGACACTGCAATAGAAGGCTGATAGACTACGATACAAATATGTCAGCCTTATTTGCTTTAAAATCTTTTCAAAAAAAAAATCACATCAAATGTGGGATACTATTTTCTATTCAAACCTAAACCAAACTCAAAATTTGGGTACTCCCAGAAAATCGCTGGAAAAATGTAATTAAATGGAAGTGTAGAAACATTTTAAGTTTAATTTCAAAAACTCCTTCCGAATTGACGCAATGCCGACGCGAAATGAATGCAGAAATAAAGCAGCGACTTTCACGTTTATCTCCACACTTTGATACACCTATACACGCATGGATGTATGTAAATGTTTGGGAGTATACATATGTATGAACCAGCTATTATGTGATATACGCAATATTTAGAACACAATGAAACTGTTATGTTAAACATTGCGCCACAAGTCGCTACAAATAACTAGGACACTTATGACGTCAACGCGTTTCATAAGCACTCCACGGATGATAAATGCTTAATGAAATGACGTGCTTTAAAGGATTAAATAAATGAATGTCAATAATACGCATTTCAACACTTCTATGAAAAAATTTTGATTGCTGAATATGAAGATGCTCGGCAGGTTACACTGAAATGCCAATTTTTTGGCTTCAATTGGCATTTTACAGAACATTCTTATTTTAATTGTTTAATAGAAAGGACAAATATAAAGTATGTATCTTACAAACATATATATTTTTAGTAGTAAAGGTGGTACAAAGGCTTATATCTTGACTTGGAGAAAGATAAGAAACGCTCCTGTCAGCCATGTCCTGCAAATCGTTTTCGGACAATATTTTCAAATTTTCCGTTTTCAAATCACTTAGCATATTGTGTAAATCGGTCTGTCGTCTTATTCTAGAAGTCGAATCGTCACAATTTTCCCGCTTATTATTTGGCAACTTAAACTATGACGGCTTCAAATTGTAATACACAAATTGTTCAAGTAAATTTAATACAATGTAAATAAGTTTATCCCTGCAAAACTTATACGGCTGTGTAAGCTGACGTTGAACAACACCAAAAGCTCCGTCAGAATCGGGAAGGACCTCTCCGAGCCGTTCGAT